>NW_015548298.1:114993-115175 GCF_001515605.1 Sinocyclocheilus anshuiensis | reverse complement strand
TCATACCGGCCCATGCCTACAACAAAGGCCTGCAGAGGGCACCAACGGCCTGATGATTATTTTTACACATTACTGTACGATCTAATCCTTGTTTAATATTGACTAAGCACCATTTCATTCAAATGTCCACTTAATCTTTAATATTTGGCCATTTCTTTAGGACAGAAATGCTATAGCCACTG
>NW_015548298.1:110551-114775 GCF_001515605.1 Sinocyclocheilus anshuiensis | reverse complement strand
ATAGATTTATAAATGATTTACCTTACAAATCTGATGAAATGGCGCATGTTGCATTCCCAGATGAACATTATAATAAAGTTCATTAGGGTCCTAAAGGGTTAGGGAGTGTGCACAAAGCGTGAATCCGTATGCAGAAAAGCACGTATTAGAGAAATATAGAAGCTCAATGTGGAGAAGATCTTGAATGGGATAAAACCGAAACCAAGCCATTCAAACAGAATGCATATTCAGCGCATTTTTTAGACGGACAAATATGACTGCTGTACTCACGTTTCACAGAAGAGATGTATAGAAGGTCATGCAAAGTTAAAACAGTTTAAACTTTTAGAAAACACGTCACGAATTTGTGGAGGTTTATTCATTTTCACTGCGTCCCATATGTTGTGAATGGCGCTTTGGCTCTTTGGATTAAGCAATACATAAATACATGATGCTGTTTTGTTGCATTGTTTATGCAATTTACGAAATTATATTTGATTTTTATGAGTTAATTTAGACGTAATGCACGTTTTTATAGAGTTACTTGCTAAATGCGCTGCATTATTTTGTATTATCGTGATGTCTGTCAGCCATCGGCGATGGACGATGGCATCGTCTATCGGCCCAACCCTACTGTGAACGGAGCCGCTGTGTGACGCATGTACGTAACCTACACGCATGTAAATAATTAAAGCGCATATACTGTATTAGAACTGCATCGCGTATAATTATTTAATTAAATCGTAGCGTTTGTGAATTCACAATTATGCTTAATTATGATTAAGATTTTAAATGGGTTTAATATATCATGCAGCCTTGGAAAACAGACTAATAATGTGTTTTATACATTCTCGTCTGAAATGCGCCACTTCCGGTATTTTGCCGGTTGTAGTCCGGCAAAGTATTCGATGCGAGCAAAATGAAGTCAAGGATTTTAAAAAATCGAATGGTTGAATAAAATCGACGAATCGTGACAGCCCTAGATTACTGTGCGGCCGCACTGGAGCAGCTCTAAATGTGTGCTGTGCTATTAAATGAAAGAGAAAATAGGATAAAATATGAGTGATAAAATGAACAGTGAAAGGAATACATTTTAACTGGCATAATTAAGTGTAAAAATATCTAATGTAAACATCTGTTTGCAAAACAAATTAAGCTGACTAATGATTTATAGTCTTTTTGTTTCTGTGCCCAATATTTAAAAAAAATTACTAATTCAATAAAATTACAGGTCTGTATCAGCGACGACAAGTAACAAAAGGAAAAGTATTGGTATTGTACTTGTATTTTAAAAAGTGGTATTGGTGCATTGCTATTTTGTATTCTTGGTGTTAATGTTAAAAAGTCATGCAGTTATTTTCATTTTACATAAAGGTTCATCCTGACAGCAAGCAAGCCTTTGTTAAATTTCACAGACTTAAGTGAATGAGTGCCGAACAAGAAAACTTATCTGCTCGGTAGTTTGCTTTTTACAGTGTTGTCAGGGACTTAAGACATTTTTTCGTTCTGGTAAGCCAAAAATTAAAATGGTGCCACAAAAAATTGCCCAACTCTTTTTCATTATTAGCTGTCATTTTTGTTGCATATGAGAAAAATCAAATGGCAAACGCTCAAAGTGTTACAAAACAGGCTAGCAGCACTTGCTTTAACTGCACTATCTTGGCCCAACACACAGCACAGAAGTTTGAATTCGATGCAGAATTCGCTGCTTGAAAAGCCAGATGCCTCTGATTTTTGAAACAGCACACTGACATTCATGGCAGCATTGACAGGGAAAATGTAAACATTATGCCATGAATGATGCAGTTAGAAGGCTTTACAGTCCACAAGACGTAATAATAATATAACAGCACTGACTGTAACCATGTTATTTTGGCAGGAATGTGGTGTATATACAGTGGTGTGAAAAAGTGTTGGCCCCCTTCCTGATTTCTTATTTTTTTGCATGTAACGGTCCACATAACAGAACATAAACCTGACAATAAGATCGTTAGGCTATCGTTAGCCTATATGTATAACAGTTAGCCTAGTTGTAATCTGATCTCTTAATCTGACTGGACAAGAGACTTTCTAATGATGTTTCCACCTGTGTGAGTTCTAGACGGGTTGTCAGTCAGTGCAGTTACAGTGTTGCGCCACAAGGTGGTGGCTGTCATTCAACTACACGTTCAAAAACGCTGATTCATTCATTCAAAGAGACGTAATGAAACACGCTGTTGAAATCATTTTAACTGAGCGCTACTTTAGAAGGCTCAGCTGACCAGCTATGCGTCGATGCTAAGACAGAGATTTCGCTTTCCTTGGACATGACAACCTATTTTCACAAATATATATGACTCAGCCTGGAGGACAGACGCAAGTAATCGCACGCGCTCAGTTGATCTCTCTCTCATTCACTGTCTGTTCAGGCTTGTTAAGTGCAAATCTACGGAGCCTCTGTACAAATCAGCATGGTACACATTATGTTATCATTACTAACTTGTTTAATATTCAGTTCACATGCATGAAGTGTAAAACGAGAAGAGCATAACCTTACGATAAAATAAAACAGGCAAAAATCGCAGTTGCTGCGGTTTGCTCGTCAATTGCGATATTGCGGTTATCGTGACAGCCCTAATTTGAGATAGTTTAATAATTAAATTTTTTGTCTTTTAATATTGAGTGTTTCGTTAAAGAATTAAGACATATCAATTACTCCTAATTCACATTTGTCATTTAAATGATGTTATTATTTTTTTTATATTCTGTAATGGATTATTTACAGACATCTAAAGACAGATAATGATTGTTGCGCAGCCTCTGGGTTAAAACAATAAGGCAAAATGGTCTGACACTGAATTCTCAATAATGTTATGCATCTTTCAGTCTAAATCAATTAGAACTCACGGAAGCTATGGACCTTAAATCAGTGTGAATGCCATGATAAATTTTATACGGATGAAAACAAGACTGCGATGGATAGACTTAGTCTTTATAATGGCATGCATTGTATAAAGGTCCTAGATCATGTCATCTTCAAAACTCACAACTTTTAAAACTCTTATGGAGATTTTGTCTACTGAAAATTTTTCATCAGCTGAACAATTGGCTTGTTGTTAAACAATGTAATCCATTGAACGCACTGTACTTCCATCCCTCACCGTCTTATTTTCATCCCTGTCAAAGATTGAATATGACGCTGCAATGACTAAAATCTATTAGTCTATATCGGACTCAAGACAAACAGAGAACCACTACTTTGCCTCATATACTTAAGCTTTGTGAGGCATTATTCAACTTGCGTACTGGCTGTTCACATGACAGTCATTGTCCAAATTCTTGTGCCATCAGAGTACTGAATTCAGTAAGCTAATTGCTTCTTGACTCCAAGTATGCAGATGTGAGGTATGAATACAATATTGTAGCATATACTTTGTATTCTTTCAAGGTCCCCCCCCCATTCAATTTCAAGACAAAATGTTAAATTTATTTCTATATTGCTTTTTTAAAATACACTATCTTTTAATGAGATAGTGACACCAGTCAACACTGTCACTTCAGTAAGGAGGTCTCTTGTTCAGGCAGCAGCATTCAAGCGTTGTCTTATTCGACCGTAAGTGCCCTGCGAAGTGGACTTCACATGAAATTCTGCCATGATTCCAGTTCCAAGGGAACGTACATGTTACATTCAAAGGGCATTAAAGTGCGCGAGACGTGAATTTATTTTGTATTTATTTACAGAGGTATATTATGTCACACTTCTCTAGTAAGTTTCGTCTGTGTGTGTGAAGCAGGGGCAATTCTATGATTTTCATTTTAGGGGGGCTCAGCCCCCAATGAGGGTAAACTTATTGCAGTATTCCACTGTATTGCTTAGATAGGTATAACATTTTAGTACTGAATAAGCCTTCCTGATCTCACACACACACCTGTTTACTGTAGTTACAAACACAACATTTTACTGTTTGCTTTTCTAGTACAACCCTCTTTCTTTAGCTCAAGTATGCAAACCTCTTTGCACATGCACTGTAATATGTATTATATTGAAAGTTACATTTCCAAATGAAAATGGCAACGTGATCGTTTCATAAAGTATGCGGTTTAATTTTTGCTGGAGGAAACAGCTGTTTGATGAGGAAATGCAGCGAAATTTTACAGTAGATGGGGAATCGATTGCTCCCCCATGATATTTTGTAAACTGTATTTATGACAAAGAACTGTACAGTTGCAGATATTATAACAAACAATCTATCGATAAACACACAC
>NW_015548298.1:109203-110438 GCF_001515605.1 Sinocyclocheilus anshuiensis | reverse complement strand
GCAAATCCGTGAATGAATGTTCCGAAGTGAAATAAACTTCAACGGAATAAAGTTGAATGGAATTGAATTGAATTAAAGTTTAATAAACTTCAACTTTACTGTTCAGTGCACTGATGTCAGACACATTTTGGATAATAAAGTTTGTTAAATTGTTAAATGCCCTACCTCCATTATGTATCTCTGTCACGTGTCATGTCATTATAAGCGTTTCATCACCACATTTGAGTGATCATTGCAAAAAATGTGTTTATGTATATATATTCTGTTTATGTATATACTGTATTCTATATATAGTACCAGTCAAATGTTTGGACACACGAATCGATATCGGCCATGTTTTACTCCCTAATATCGGTATTGGTATCTGCCCCAAAAAACCCATATCGGTCGGGCTCTAGAATAAGTCCATCATGACATCAAGTTTTGATATCCACTGTTTCAATGTTTATATTTATACAACAAACTGGAGTATAAATATGGATGTAACACATTTTTATTATACACTTTTATTATTTATTATAAAAACTGCCTTGTGTGCAATTTCAGTGTTTGTTGACAAGTTACTTTAATAATCTACTAGCTGACATGTTTTTATAGTATAGTTGTATAGTTTACAGTATTAGATGAGAGATTTTTTTTCTTGAAATAACATTGACGTATTGTACCTGATATTAGGGCTGCTCGATTTTGGCAAAAATCATAATCACGATTATTTTGGTCAATATTGTAATCACGATTATTTAACACTATTATAAGTGGGCCATATGACCAAAACTTTATATGAGTGATTTATTTAAAGATAGTGTCGTGATACATATCAAATAGATATTTCCTGTAAATAAGGTTGCTATGACATCTACATTGTAGAGGCCAGCGGAATTTCAAACAAACAAAAAGTCCTCAAAATTATTAAAAATAATTAAACTGTAAGTAATAAAAAAAAAAGCAAAGGACAAATACAATAGAATAAAAAGATACAAATTAAACAAACTGTGCTTTAATGTTTTTTTATGTCTCAAGCAGTTTACAGCCTACTACAGAAATGAATAATCAAATGTAAATTAAAACATTTCACTGTAAGTCTTCACTGTAAGAATTACACTTTTTTTTGTTTCTTATTAAAGCTACAAAAGTCCTTCACTCAAGAGCAGTGTGTGATTTTGAATTTGTCTTTTGTTGTTTGATTAATATTAAGCACATAGTCGCAGCAGGAAAATAGCCCGCTGTCACTTTAA
>NW_015548298.1:107805-108886 GCF_001515605.1 Sinocyclocheilus anshuiensis | reverse complement strand
ATATCACGTTAGTGGGGTCGTTTTTCAACCCGCGGACATGAAAAACAACCCGCGGCAACAGTGTTAAAGCAGCCCAATTCCGCGGGAAAACCGCGGACTTGGCAACACTGGAAGAGGATAGCTTTCGGACAGCGCATCAAGAACCGGTACTTAAGAAAACCTGGTACCGTAACGTTTTCATTTTTTTAGTACCGACTTGGTACCAAAATACCGGGTCTTTTGACAACACTATTACAGACTAACTAAAGTTGAAAAAGTGAAAAAGCATAATAGGACCCCTTTAAGAGTCCAATTTACCGTTACATGAGTATTTTCATTCTCAACTCTTTACGTTAATTTATTACATGACCGACGAAGGTATACATGAATAATCAGTGAAAAATGTTGACACATTTTTGCGTGTATTTGACCGTTTAGGCGTGCACCTTGAGCTAAAAGATGACTTTACATGTCCGTGTTTTGTTCCGTCTCTGAGCGCATATATCTTCCTGAGGAACAGCACAACTTCTCTTTAGCGCTTTTAAAAACATGAATAAATAAACTTTTATAAATCAAGCACGTCCCATTTTGCAAAAGTCACGTTACATGATTTTACTGATTTGCACGTGAAATTGGGCTTTATGGAGGAACGAAAGCGCAACGCTGGAAAAGGAGGCGGAATGGGGCGCAATTATCGTTTTATCTCGATTACTGTATTTTCATAATCGTTGGAGCCCAAAATCGAAATCAAAACTGTTTTTCGATTAATTGCACAGCCCTACCTGATATGCCCAATTGAATCAAGATCTAAATTAAATCAAACTGAAAGCTTGTGAATCAAAATCAAATAGTAAAATTGTCACAGTACCCTACCCAGTCCTATTTGTTACTGTCATTTTATTTTATTAGAGCCAATTGACTGTTTAGTACTTTATTTATTTGCGATAATAAGTTACTACTATTTGATAGTCACTATAAAATTTGCATTAAAAAAAAGAGATGACTAAATTAAGTGCATCCTCCTGATTAGTGTTGTCAAAAGACCCGGTATTTCGGTACCAAGTCGGTACTAAAAAAATGAAAACGTTACGGTACCAGGTTT
>NW_015548298.1:95979-105608 GCF_001515605.1 Sinocyclocheilus anshuiensis | reverse complement strand
CAGCCCATTGCTTTACTGAAGTATATTATATTTTCCTTTTACAGCTGCAGACTGAGGAAGATCCTGAAACACATCAGCAAACCCTAAAACAGACAACAGTTTACAGATGTTTTTCAGCGGCAGCAGAACTATGACTAAACTTTTGGGTGAAACTTGTTTACTTTTTTCTTACTTTTATTACTTGTGGGAAAACTTGAAACACTTTTAAATGGCATTGGTTTTGTACATTTAATTTTTGTTTAACGTTATTAATAAAAATGTTGTTCAATTAGCATGTGTTTGTGTTTTGCTATGGTACCGAAATTGGTACCGAGAACCATGGATTTTCACTGGTATCGGTACCGAATACTGAAATTTTTTTACTCATATAAAAATGCCTTGAATGACATCTGTTAAATTAAGTCTTTGGAGAAACTTTCATCTAATCGATTTTTGAAGGCAGCATAGATGTATTCTTCACTGCCTATGATGTCCCACTATCCTGTGTGTTTGATTCTGTGACAGTTTAACTAAAAATTAAAAATAGCATCTGAAAGTTGCAGTTGGTGATCAGTTTGTGTAAATGTAAATTGGTGGTCAGTTTGTGTAAATGTAGGTTTTTGAATAACTTTCAATTTTTATATGATTTTATATGAAATTGAAAGTAAGTAATTTAAATAACTTTTTCAATTTTGATGTAATTTCTAGTATGAAAATAGTATTTTAGTAATAAAATGTACACTAACAAAGTTTTGTTGTAGTAGATCATTAAACCATTGTTACCTCAGAAGTGCTATAGCATAAGGCTGCAGCATTAAAAAATGTCAGAAAAGTAAAGGGGTTTGAGTACTTTCTGAATGCACCGTATGATTATTGTTGAATGAATGATTCTAAGGATCAAATTAAACTGTAATTCATATTTGTCTATATGATCAGCAGTTCTGTTACACTGCTTTCAAATTACAAATGTGAAATTTTCCTTTCACCCAGGGTTTTTTTTGACGGCCATTAGATTTTCAAGACAACTTTTCCTTGATTCTGGACATTCATAAGTTGGACACATACAGAATGGGCATATTTATGTAGAGTGATATAATGCACACTTTAAAAGAGCTAATAACTTTATTAGCTGAAGTCTGCAGAGTCTATAGGCTGAAGTCTGTAGTATGTATTCAAAAACCTGTTTAAATGACAGTTAAATGGCACATTTGACAATTCTTCAAAATTAGAAAAGTCAATACAATGAAAGTCAATGGGGTCCAATGTTGTTTGGATCCACATGTTCTTTAATATGATATGGTCATATGATGTTGCTAAAAAGAACATTATTTTGTGTATTTGGTGTAATGCAATTTGTTTATGCGGTTTAAGGTTTAAAAAAAACATTATATTCCACATAATGTACATTATTGTTGTTCCTCTATGCCCCACCTTTCTGAAACATGTCGATTTTTACAAAGCTCATCGCTCTGAAAAGCGAGGTGTACGCTGATTGGCCAGCTATCCAGTGCGTTGTGATTGGCTGAATACCTCAAGCTTGTGACGGAAATGTTACGCCCCTTACCATACTGTGATGCCCTGTGTCCCGGCGCGACAAGACAAAAACAATAAAACCCATTACAAACGAGGCATTTGTTGCATCTAGTGGGGACATAATTACTGATTATAATGACTTCTACTGTCTTTTTACGCATTGTGTATCGCGCCACGTAAACCTAAAACCATGTCTGCATTTGTGATCAGAGAAACAACAAACAACAAGCGCTACTCTACACTGCTCAAAACTCGCGTTTGAATCGTCAGTGGCAAATTCTTTAAATATAAAAAACGTACTTACGGGCTGTGAGTCAGAAGCACCAGACTGTCCTTGCAAAGTCGGGACTGCCCCACTTTATAGAAACAGACACCGGCATTGTAGGTTTCTTTGCATGAACATTTGGGCGGTGTTATGCAAATCTTCCCACATCGTGACGTAGACATGTGGGGCGTGTTAGAATGAGCCGTTTTAGGAGGGCCTGGTTGACTCTTAATTTTTATAAAGAATATCTCTTTGGATTTGAGACTTTAGTCTTTGCAACTTTACAGATCTTCTTTATGCACCAAGAGCTTGTAACACGTTAAAGAGAAAGGAAAAATTGAAATCGCATCATATGACCCCTTTAAAATATCTTTTTTTTGTGTGTGTGTTTCACAGAAGAAAGAAATCCATAAGTTTATAAATGGTGTGAGTGTGCAAATAATGATGAAATTTAAATTTTTTTTCATTTCCTTTGTAGCACAGCTACACAAGAGGGAGATATTTATAAAGTTGTTGATAAAATGCTAATTTGATTGTTATATCTCAGCTGTTATCGTTGTCCCTTTTTTTGTATTGCCCCGTCAAGTGTTGTGGACCCTGTTTCTTCTCGCGAGAGTTCCGTTGCGACGCGCCAGGGAATCCCGTGACGTCATCTGAATCAGCTGATTTTACATTTCTGATAAAAGAAGCCGGTTTATCAGCGTTCGAGCAGCAACTTTCTTCATGCTCAAGTTTGGATTATAGCGATCGATCGCGTGATTCTATTTCCTGCTGTTTTTGACTGTGACTCTGAGTTTCCTCCTTGTGGAAATAACCGATCTTGTGGGATTATTTTACCTTGGACTTCGTCATAGGACAGCGCTGTTCCTTAACGTGCTCCCAGACTCAAAACGCCTTACCGGTGAGGCCGACCCATAACACACACACACACTTAACATTGGACTTTAAAAGACAGTAAAAACACATGCACATTCATTTATTGTATATATTGTAAATATTGTTTTTCTGTGTCGTCTTGTAAAATACACTCTGGGTTGGCAATTATACTTGGTTTGGTGGTTACTTATTGTGCCTGCATTCATTTAAACACTATTAAGAGGTAAAAGAACAAACTTTATTTGTGTAGCCTGCCTTATTTAGGCCGAGCGTTACATATTGGTGGCCCATACGGGGATCTCTTTTGTTGTGTTTGTTTGGTTTTGTATAATTATCATTATGGATGTGACAAATGCTGATACGGTTACTGATGTTGAAGTTGTGAATACAAATAATCCAAGTACACCTGTAAATGCCCAAGAGAATGTTGAACAACCAGATGTGGATTTTACTGCAGGCCCATTTGTAACTAGGCGCAATCCTACTGCTGAAATAACATCTATGATTAGTTCATTGTACATTTCGGATTCTGAACAGTCTGATGATGATGATGATGATGATGAAAGGAGTTGTATTTTGAATGTTGATATGGTACAAATGATGCAAGCAGATATAACACAGGTAAAAGAGGATTTATTGGCTCTCAATAAAAAAGTACAAACCCTAGAACAAGATTTCAAACAGTCAAGGGACAGTACGTTAAATCAGGAAACCAGTTTCAGGCAGGCCATGGATGCTAGCTTGGCTAAGTTGGAGGACTATTTCCTACAGTCACTGGAAAAGTTAAAAAAGGCTGTAACAGATTGTTTTCTTAGGTGAGATGCTAAATGGGAAAGTCAAATTAAAAAATTAAGACTCACCAGTACTCCCACACTCTCCAGATTACAGGCCTACTCACCAGCTTCCTGCCACATTTCTCCTGTTTATTGTCCATAGACCCCAATGCCGGTTTCTAAAGAAAAAGGTCCAACCCATAAAGCTCATAATGCTACTTATGACATTCATCCTCCTGTGCATACTCATCCACCTAGTGTACTTACCTCCTCAGCGATGGCTGGTTCATCCTCATTCTGCGCTCGACCTCCCGTCTGCCTCGAGTTCCCCTCTTTCGGTGATTCCTGCGAGACAGCGGTGTTAAACTTCATTGAGTAGTGTGAAAACTTCCTGGAGATCAGGCCCCTTCCCAGCGTCGAGCTCATCGGAACCCTATGCACGGTCCTGAAGGGACCCGCTCAGAGCTGGTGGAAAGCAGAGAAGGCTAAGGTAACTGACTGGCAATCCTTCAAAAAGGCATTTATGACTGCATTTCTTTCAGATGATTACCTCTCAGAAGTGGAGGAGAAGTTGAGGACGTTGGTCCAACAGCCACGATAACACCTGAGGGACTTTGCCTACGACTACCGGGCTCTGTGCTTGAAGTGGAAGCCAGAAATCTTCGAGGAGGACCTGGTGAACTGCATCCTGAACAATAGGGCTGTGCAATTAATCGCATGCGATTGTCATGTGCATCTCGTCAGTAAAGCCGGTCCCATGATTAGTAGTAAATCTCCATCACCTGCTTTCAGATTGAGTGGCATTCACTACACAGAGCCCTGTAGTTCACTGACAATTAGGCAATATCGCGTTCATAATCGCAGATGAATCGCATTCGATTATGAACGCGATATCGCCTAGCTTGTCAGTGAACTACGGCTCTGTGTATTAAATGCCGCTCCATCTGAAAGCAGGTGATGGCAATTTAGTACTAATCATGGGACCGGCTTTACTGACAAGATGCGCATGACAATCGCATGCGATTAATTGCACAGCCCTACTGAACAACATCAACCCCAGGGTTGCAGGATGTCTACGAGGGACTGTGAACACCGTGGAGCATATGGTGAAGGTTGGGTCAATGGTGGAAAGGGACTGCATGGGAGCAAAAGACTACTGGCAAAAAATCGGTACCCAGAGTAGCAGAGACAAGCCTAAGAAGTCTGCAGAACGTACCAGCAACAAAAACCCAGCTGGAGTAACCCTGGCACAACCCCATACAGTTTTGTCTCTTCTCATTGTTCCTGTAAGGGTGAATGGACAAGAGGTGAAGGCAGTACTTGACACCGGAAGCTCTTACACATTGATGCAGGAGAGCTTGTGGAACAGAGATTTATTATGGCGGATGGAACAATTCACCAATCTAAAAACCTGCAAAAGATACAATATCAGTGGCATGACAGAGAGTGCACAGTGGACACTTATATCCTGAAAATCACTCGGCCCGCCTTTCCCCGTATTGCTGGGCTGGACTTCCTGAACGCCACTGGAGCTGTTTTGGAAGTGGGACAAGGCAGGTATGGCTTAAGATCTGGAAAAGGATACACATATTACCCTTTCCTGCCATCACAGGTTCCAGCAGGTCTGACTACACCTTCAGGTCAAGCTCATTCCCTTACAGCTGCTAAGTTGAATCTATACTACGCCTTATCACCAACTGGCAGACTTCCCGAACTCATGTCCTTCACCCTGGAAATTACCCAGTGGGACTCTGACAATCAAGTAGAGTTGCTGAAGTTGATCTTCACTTGGCCACGCACTACTTCAAACATCCTGGGTCGTACAGCACAAGATCACGTTGACTGATGATATACCTTTTAAATCCCGGGCATACAGAGTTTCTCCCCTCAAAAAACAGATCATCAAAGATCAAGTTGAGCAGATGCTCCAAGACAACATCATTGAGCCCTCCTTCTCGCCGTGGTCTTCACCTGTGGTCCTGGTCCCCAAACCTGACGGCTCATACAGGTTCTGTGTGAATTACAGGAAGTTAAACGGCAAGTTGCACCCAACGCCTACCCAATGCCGCTGATTCATGACATCCTAGAATCCTTGGAAGGTGCCTCCTGGTTTAGCTCATTGGATCTGCAGTCCGGGTACTGGCAGGTGGAGATGGAGGAAACGAGTAGAGAGAAGACGGCTTTTATTACCACCAAGGGGCTATTTCAATTCAAGTCTATGCCTTATGGGCTCAGAAATGCCGCTGCCACCTTCCAGCATTTGATGAAGAGAGTTCTAGCTGACTTGAGGGTAAAAATCTGTTTCGTCTATATCGACGACATTATCATCTATTCAAAGACATTAGATCAACACATTCAACACCTTAATATTGTTCTCCATAAACTCACCCAATCCAGCCTGACACTGAACATGAAGAAATGCCACTTCTTCAAGCAACAGCTCAAGTTCCTCAGCCTCTAAGAGGGGTGTGGAGATTGGCAGCGAGAAGACCAAGGCCGTTGCAGAGTTCCCTCCACCACAAGACCTCAAAGCTCTGCAATGATTCCTGGGCTTGGCAGGGTGGTACCATAAATTTGTTCCCCACTTCGCTGATATCACTGCTCCATTGAACCACCTCAAAAAGAAAGGAATTAAGTGGGAATGGACTTCGGAGTGTCAAGCTAGCGTGGATGCACTGAAACAAGCATTACAGAACTCCAGTACTAATACAACCAGACCTTAACAAAGCCTTCCCAGTTCACACAGATGCAAGTGATGTAGGTCTGGGTGCCATCCTCACTCAACAGGCTGAGGACGGAGAAAAGGTGGTAGCGTATGCTTCACGGACCTTAACAGGGGCAGAGAGGAATTATAGCACTTCTGAAAAAGAGTGTTTAGCTGTGGTTTGGGTTGTTGAGAAGTGGAGGCATCACTTGGAGGGAACACCGTTTGATGTCTTCACGGACCATGCTGCACTTGCCTGGGCCTTCAACTGTCCCAAGACCTCCTCACACCTAACACACTGGATCCTCCGTCTGCAACAATTCAACTTTCAGGTCCATCATAGAAAAGGCTGCCTCAACATGGGACACGACGCTTTATCCCGGGTATATCAGCCATCTTCCACTGGTGCCGCCCCTTGTCTCTCCATATCACACCACTCATCTACCTCAGTGATTCCCAACCCTGGTCCTGGAGGCACCCTGTTTTAGAGTCCTAATTTATAAGTATTGCTTTGATGCATCAGGTAAACATGTAGCAGAGCCAAATGGACATTTGTGAGCAGAACATGACAATGCAGACTATATATATATATATATATATATAATAAAATAAAATAATCGACAACTATAGCCCTGTAAATGTTGAAATTACTTTACATCCCTATGAGAAACAATTACCATCTCAGCAGGGCTAATGTATGATTGATTTCACAGACATTGCCTGACGAGGCAAATAACCATTCACACATGTGGGAGTTTGTGTATGAGAGTGCTTTAACATTATTATGCATTGCACACTACAGAATATTGTTTTCTCAAATCCACCTTGACTGACATTCTATAATATTATTTGTAAACAATTCAATTGGATCTCTGTTCAGCAAGTACAGTCATTAACGACTTTAAAATGACATGGATGTCAGTGCGATGCACAGTCATTTTCTTCTGCTACAGCTGTCAGTATTGAGAGACAGAGATTTGTATTTGTAATTTATACCAGTGGTTCCCAACCCTGGTACTGGAGGCACTCCAACACTGCACATTTTCTGACACACCAATTTCAGGTGTCTCTTGGGGTCTCTAGTAATGAGCTGATGACCTGAATCAGGTGTGTTTGATTAAGGAGGCATGCAAAACGTGCAGTGTTGGGTGCCTCCAGGACCAGGGTTGGGAACCACTGGTCTACCTTACCACATTTTCTGGAAGAAATTGCTCAAGCTCAATGTTTGGACAATACGATCACTTACCTCCAAACTGGCATTCAACCTCGCTCCGTTAAAGAACAGTCCATTACCTTTGAAGACCACCAAGGGGTGTGGTACCGCAAAGTAGTGGCATGGTGGCTGTCCGTCAGGAAGGACGTTTGGCAGTACATCAAATGCTGTGAGGTATGCCAGAAATACAAACCCATCAATACAAAACCATCTGGACTTTTGCAAAGTTCACAGATCACTGAGCCTGGACACACTCTAGGGATTGATCTAATTGGGTCCATTCCCCACCAGTAAGAAACAGAACATTTACCTCCTTGTCATTGTTGATTATTACACGAAGTGGGTGGAGATGTTTCCACTTAGGGATGCCAAGACCCAGAAAATAGTGAAAATCCTCCGGGAGGAGATTTTTTACTTGTTGGGGAGTCCCTAAATTCCTGGTGTCCGACAGGGGTCCCCAGTTCACCTCCAACATTCTGGGCGATCTGTGCAAGACATGGGGTTGTTTTTCAGAGACTAACCACAAGCTACCACCCACAAGCAAACTTAACTGAAAGAATCAACCGGACTGTAAAAACAATGATTGCTGCCTATGTTGGACAACGACATCAAACCTGGGACAAGTGGCTACCAGAATGCCATTAACACCGCCCAGCAAGAAAGCACAGGGAAGACACCTGTGGAGCTCATGCTGGGTAGGCAGGTGCTGGGACCACTGGAACGCCTAATCCACCGTCCACCTTCACCTGATCAGGCTGCGTATTCCCTGGTGGAACGACAGAACATCCTGGAGGAGGAGGTGAAAAACAGGATGAGAATGAGCCAAGCCAAACAAGCTAGGTATTATAATTACCGTAGAAAAAATGCGCAGTTTCAACCAGGTGACCTAATTTGGTTAAAACCCATCCTCTTTCCAGTGCCAATTCTCCGCCAAGCTAGCGCCCAAGTGGGAGGATCCAGCTGAAATAAAAAGTAAAGTATTTACAAAGCTGTTGATAAAATGCTAATTTGATTGTTGATATAGCTCAGCTGTTATCGTTGTCCCTTTGTTTGTATTGCACCGTCGAGTGTTGTGGGCCCTGTTTCTTCTTGCGAGAGTTCTGTCGCAACGCGCCAGGGAATCCCGTGATGTCATCTGAATCAGCTGATTTTACATTTCCGATAAAAGAAGCTGGTTTATCAGCATTCGAGCAGCAACGTTCTTCATGCTCAAGTTTGGATTATAGCGAAATTGACTACTTTGTGCTAAAGTTCTGCTCACTCAATAACATTTTGCCTAAAGTACAAATACAAAGTTCTCGTAACTCTGTATAAATATTACAATGATACTTTAGGCAGTGAATAAACTGCATTATATGCCTGATGAGAAGTCTGCTGCATAAAGCCTTGGCAATTGTTGCACGTTTTTCAACATTTTTCATCAAGCGTTTCAACATTAACACTTTTTGGCTTGAAGGTGCAACTATTTTCTTTGTTTATTAAAAAAAAAAAAAAAACATTTGACAGCTATTGTTTTAGAACATTCAGCTAAATGCAGTTTAACTAAAATGTTTCTTAACATGATTAGAGATTTTGTGTCTATTTTGTGCCTATGTAGCTTGCTGTACAATTGTTGATCTCTAGATCTAAACTCGTATAATTTAGGATGAGCAAAAGACGGATGTCCTGCGAGGTTTAAAGATTGGTTTTATTAGGTCTAGGTCTCACCATTTTTGTTCTGTGTGTGCGTAAAATAATTCTATATTCACTTCTACAGCACTGTTTTTTAGTAAATTGAGGGTGACATGAATTATCTTTTGCATTATCTGCTATTTCTGTAACTCAGCCGGCCCACTTTAACTTGCAATATTCAAAAAAATGTATGGAATGAAGAAAACAATGGACTGTACTTTGAGACTTTTAGTTTCGAAGACCTTTCCCATTATATTGTTCTTTCTCTTCTCTTGCTGATTTTCTTCAGATAGCAGAGTAAAGAAGTACCACAGTTTAGCACGAGTAGTAGACTACATTTTACACTAATCATGATGTATAAAAAAAAATTCAGCCAGCTGAACATTGCATGCACCAAGCAACATAGATATTTTTTGTGGGTGCTACAATTTTGCATGTTTTTAAGGCTGCATTTACACAATATACCTATACCAATACCTAATCCTCTCTCCCTCTCTTTTTTGTGGTCTATGGTTTCAGGACTCCTGATGTGCGTGATGTGGTATAGCAGCGCCCCATCTGAGGAGTGCTTTGCTGCTGCCATTAGGAGCCCTTGATTCTCCTCTTCCCTCCCCT
>NW_015548298.1:73524-95961 GCF_001515605.1 Sinocyclocheilus anshuiensis | reverse complement strand
CTCTTCCCTCCCCTCTCCCTCCCCTCACCCCCTCCCTAACACCCCCCCCACCCCCTTCCCTGCATTGCTGCGCTTGACGTCATGAGCATAGTAATCACACTGGGAGTCACCACACCTGAGACACCTTACACCGATATGGCCGCTGGATCAGAGTAAGTTTCTGTTCTGAGCCCTTTTTCCTTCAACATGGTGCCTTTGTAGGTTCCTGGTTGGTGCCTATTCTCAACCCAAATCATGGGTTTCCACAGCAGAAAAATAGTTTTAGTATACTTTGGACTATAGTCACATAACACACTGCAACAAAACCTGTTATGTCAAGTCTGTGGAAACGCAGAGTCAGTTTGAAACAGGCTTTAATCCACCCGGCTGAGCACTGGCCAAGAATGGGGTCTGGCACCAGAACATGCATCTTTTCGGTGGAAAAGGGGTAATGAGAGTTGTTTATTTAGTGCATTTTTTTTGCCATGGTTAAGAGTATCTTTTACAGAGAGAAATGTAAAATTTACAGTGGAATTCTGTGAAGGCAAATGAATTAGTTTAGACTGAGAAAAATAGACCTAATTATTTTGTTTTGCATGTTAGCCAGTATAGCTGGGCATACCTCATTTATTTAAAAAAAATATACTGAATCATTTGTTGACACTAAATGGCCAATCAATTAATCAGTGCTACAAATTCACAGATACCATGTCAAAAACTCAAGATTTGATTTCTCTTTGTTTACTGTTAATACATACAAATTTTTTCACCCCATTCTTTTCTTTTAAAAGGTTGCACAAGCTTTTCATACTCGTCATACCTTTTTACAATTTTTTACAACCTTTATAAATGTTTTTTCTTTGCTGAAGGTCTTAGAATGTTTGGCTGATGTTTCCCCCACACTATATTTATTTTGGAGCACACATTTTTTAAACTATCATAAACATGTGATTGGTTTTATATGATTGGCTGAGTTGAAAGATTAAAAGGACATATTTATCATCCAATCAATTTGAACATGGTTTCAATCACTGCTTTTCTTTTGATCACTGTACATTTTCATTCCTCCTGACTGCCAAAGGCAGTGCTAAGTAATAGTGGATCATTGTGGCACCAACCACCAACCAGAATATGCCAGCAACTTCATGGTGACAAGCCAAAGATTATAAGCTGCAGTAGCTCAGAACTCAGCCTCTTTTGCTTTCACGCCTTCTAGAGATTTTTCATACTGCAGCTTTTTGAAGTTGGTTATCAAGTGTCTAATGTTAGCTGGAAATGCTGCTGTAGTGTTCACAAATATTGTGGTCAATATTGACGTCACATAATTATTATTTAACCCAACTGTGGTGGGTGATATGGCCAAAGTCTTACAGTGGTGGCCAAAATGATTAGAACACTAGTACTTTCACCAGCTAAAAATTATTTTAAGCCTGTTATTTCTATCTTTTGTTGTAGTGTGTCAGTGAAAATATCAGTTTACATTTCCAAACATTAATTTTGCCATTAATTGTAATAATCCAGTGAGATTTTTGTCTGACTACAGCCAGTGATCCACACAGAGATCTGATCTCATCATCATCCAGTCTGTCTGGAATGACATGAAGAAACAGAACAAACTGAGACAGACAGACTAAATCCAGAAGAACTGTGGCAACATCTTCAAGATGCTTCAAGAAACCTACCTGCAAAGCCACTACTGTTAAAAGTTGTAGGCACTTGTGTAAAAATGCTGTAAAATGAGGATGCTGTCAAAAATAATGCCATAAATATATTTTCTTTATCAGATAACTTCTATTAACAAAATTAAATCAACATTTGTTGTGACCATCCTTTGCATTTAAAGCAGCTTTTGCCCTAGGTGCACTTGCGCATAGTTTTTCAGGTAGCTTTGCAGGTAGGTTTTTTGAAGCATCTTGGAGATGTTGCCACAGTTCTTCTGGATTTAGTCTGTCTCAGTTTGTTCCGTTTCTTCATGTCATTCCAGACAGACTATGACCAGTATGACCAGTGTCAGGCAATCAGATAGCAGCTTCTTATTCCAGAAATCAGTTTCAAACAGGAGAATGGATGTTTCACTCATGCAGTGCAGTGGTTTTACTGAGGCAGATATGGATCTCTGCATCCGAAGTGACCACTCAGTGTTGCTTGTGGTTTGCGATGGCAAAGGAGTCTAGCCAGCTGAGGCAGAATTTACTGTCTCTTGAATGACTTCCTACTTTGCAAACCCCTATCCCACTTTTAAATTACACAGTATCTTTCTGCACAAGCACAGAGTACTCTGTGGCACCTTGATGGCCTGCTGATCCATAGTTACCTCTCTTCCTCTGTCTTTTACCGGGTAGTATGTGGTAACTTCACCACAGAAATTTAAATGGATGGCTGTGATTTTTTTTTCCCCAACAACCTGAGTTTCACCCTTGGGTCCATCCTTATTCTGGTACAGTGGATCTCAACTCTGTTCCTGGAGCCCCCACCAACTGACACAGTTCAAATTTGAGAGCCACTGTTCTAGTGGATTGGGAACCTGCTGTTGTTCACACCATTACTAGCACTAGGGCTACCTTACATGATAACGCTATGCTTCAGGTTGGAATTTGTTCTCCAGATGCCACCAGTCTCAGACAGATAAGATGTTTGTTTGTTACAATGTGTTTAAAGGTCCTCCCATGTCAAAACAGAGGCCATTTATTGGATTGTGGAGGTTATCACTCTAGCCTACAGAAAGGGCCCAGTGGCTCATAGCCTGGTGTAGTCACTTGTTATTCCACAAGAGCTGCCTCCTCATCTTGGGTTACTTTTGCAAGGAGTTTCCTTAGTGGACTGTGCATATTGCATCAATTTAGTTTTTGTGTTTCAGCATGTAAGTTCTGCTCTTCTGTGAATTCCAGATGATCATCATAGTTCTTTGTCACTCTGAATTCTCAGAGGTTATTTTGTGACCTTTTTTTGTTGATATATTCTCTCAGTCTGTCTTATCTGACTGGCTCTGTGATGATCCACTACTGTTTAGCACTGCCTCTGGCGGTCATCTGGAGTTTACAGAACCACATCTACATACATAACTAGCATTTTATTTGCAAGCTTCTCAAATATCTTTCTTTCTCTCAGTCCGGAATCAGTTGAAGCGAGCCCAGCAGTAAATGAGAAAAACTACTCAAGTCGCAGCTGTGGGAACACACAGAGTCATGGATATGGGGGACTTCCTTATGCTGTAAGTTGTTTTATTCTTGTTTTTATTTTTTACGAATTTATAGTTAAATCATTGTCATTTTAGTCGGTGTGTAACCTAATAGCATCTCAATAATGGATGGTGCTGAATCATATTAAATAAACTTGTGCATGGTGATACATTTGTAATTGCAGTTCCACTAGCCTTTGTGCATAGTGTAAAATTGAAATGAATTTGCATTTAATCATTTAGTAGATGCTATTATCCAATGCACCTTTCAAATGAGGAAGTTCATAAGCAATTTGTCATGTAGTACTGTTTCTCATTTTTTAAACAATGTTTACTTAAATTATGTTTATTTAGATTTATGCTTGTGGTGTAATTAAGATACTTCAGCCAAAACATTCTTAGCTACATTAAATATTGTTAACTTTTGAATGCCACGTTTTTTAGTTTTTCATTCCCGCCTCTTCTTTCTTCCTGCCCCTTTTCCCTGCTCACCACCTTTCATTCTCTTCCCCTTCTCTCTTTCCTTTTCCCTTTTGTTGTGCCTGAACACCGTTGTTTGAAGATGCAACAGTCTTCCGTTGTGTGTTGTCAGGATCATAACTATGGAGCTCCACCCCCTCCCACCCCTCCTGCCTCCCCACTCTCCCAGACCGTTTTCTCCCATTTGGAACGCAATGGCACTCTGGGACGATCGCGACCTTGTTTTCCCACCAATGAACCAGACAACTCTGCTGACAGTGAGAGCTCATCGGAGGAGGAGGAGGTGGTGGAAGGCGCAATTCCACCTCCTTGGTGTCAATGCTGTCTAATGCAAGATGGCATTAAGTGTGAGAGCTGCAGGTGGGTGATTTGTATCTGAAATATCTCATTTTACATTGTGCTGTGCTTTAGTTTTATCTAAATCACAAGCAGTTTTTCATCAAAACTATTCACCATAAGAATGACACCGTTTCGTCACTCTCTGAAAATAGTTTGTATACCTGAAGAAAAGTAAAATACACTGGTGATTTATATGCTTTAGGGCTGTCAACATTTTTTTTTAATTTCGAATATTCGTCGAATTAAAAAAATAAAATAATCCACATTCGAATGCAAAAGCGCTGCATTCAAATTTAAGGTCTGTGTCAGCCGTCAGGCAGGCTTATCAGTGGCGCACAAGATGCGATGACGATGTATGTGTCATTGATTGCATTTGAATGCTTTTGTTAGCCTATCCAGTTGAACCCACTAGATGTGGCGCTGCTACGTTGTTCATTAGTGATGGGAAGTTGAGGAATTTTACCGACTCGGACCTTTGAGTCTCGTTCAGCAAATGAACGAATCTTTTTTCGAGTCATTTCGTTCATTTTAGCAAAATATAATTAAAATGTTACGTGTTACTTCCCTAACACGTCTACTACTTACGCAAACGTTGATCACACTACAAACAATGCAAAACTATAATGCTATAAGAAACAGAAAAGATTAATTCATTGTTTACCTGGGTCTTCAGTCTATGATTAGCTCACCTCACCTCTTATCTGACAAGTCTTCGGGTTTGAGTCGTTCGTTCATCACGTGACAGTCCCATAAGCTTTACCTATGCAGTCTGAGCTGGAAAGAGAATTGATTAGTTCATCTCTCGAGTCTTTCGAATTGCTCGTTCTTTTGTCACGTGATGTGACAGCGTTGGAGAGAGAAATTTGTTAATTTACAAGCTTCCTTACAAACGGGTGCATAGTTATTATTATTATTATTATTATCATTATTATAATTATTATTTACTCTTACAGTTACATGATGCGTTTCTGGTCTCAAATTTTAGCTTTTTACTTACTACAGTTTATAAATGTGTGAATTTCTGTCATTATGGGGTCTGTCACGTGATGAACGAATGACTAGAAAAACCCGAAGACTCGAGAGATGAACTAATCAATTCTCTTTCCGGCTCAGACTGCATAGGTTAAGCTTATGGGGCGGTCACGTGATGAATGAACGACTCGAAAAACCCGAAGACTCGAAACAGGTGAACTACTTGACTAATTCCAGTACAGAACCTATAGGATGTTGCGCATGCGCGACTGAACAAATCACTCCCCGAGACGGAAATGAAATCACTCAAAATGAACGAATCGTTCAAGAATGACCCATCACTATTGTTCATTCATATATTGCGGAAAACGAGAGCATCAGTGTGGAGAAGATGTTGTTTACGTCAAAACTGAAACCAAGCTGTTCACACAGAACGCATATTTATCACATTTTTTAGAGGGACATCTATCAGCGTTGCATTCGCGTCTCGCAGAGCGCGGCATGTTTAGAAAGCCATGTAAAATTGATGCAAGTTCAACTTTTAAAAAACATGTCTAAAGACGTTATGGCGGTTTTTCCCCATCCCGCTGTATCTCATGTTTTTAAATGAAGAAAATAGCCTACTCTTTGTGATCGGTTTTCGGTCCTTTGTATTAAACTATACATACATGCATGGTACTGTTTTTTTTTCTTCTAATTGTTTAAGCAACTTTATTAACTATATATGGTTTATAAACATTATTTTAAACATTATGCACTTTTTTTCAAAGCTAGTCCTGTTATTTTATTGCACTTTAAAGAAACGTGCATACTATTTTGCTCGATGCGCCCTCTTGTGGCCTCAGGAGAGGAGCCAAAAGCTTTTTTAACCCTAACTGAAATTGTCTTTTAAATTCGAATATAATTCTTAAGTAGAAAATTCGAATTTAGTTTTTCAGTCATTTTGACAGCCCTAATATGTTTTAACCCCTTTAATACTTTAATATGCTTTAATATCAGAAAATACTGATATCACTCGATTTAATGCCAAATACAGTCCATCGCTGAAATGTAACCAATGATTACAGGAAATGTCAACACGTTCACCCAAGCTTATATCTTATTGGCTGGTAAAGTTTTTATTTGTCACCTCTCAAACAAATAAATGGCCAAGGACGAACAGAAGCAGTGGTTCACCTTATAAGAACCAATAGCTTTATTTTGAGTTATGGCAATTAGTTATTGCTGTAATGGATCGAAAATGTGTACTGAAGGAGAATTCTTGTTGCAGGGGTCTGGAGAAGAAGACAGGGCTGGATGGGCAGCGCAGAAAAGCAGAGAATGTTTCAGGTAAAATTCTCTTAGATGATAATCAACATGACCTTCTTTGAATCACTTCAAATAAATAAGGCACCAGTAAATGGCAATGAAACTATGTAGTCAAGTCACCTATATTTACGGAGTGCTTTATCCAGATCAGATTTCTTTACAGCAGCTTCACAGTAATAAACAGGAAAATAACAAAATCAGTGAAACAGACTTCAAATATGAGTGAAATCCAAATTTTATTCTGCTGGAAAGCAGCACTAACAACACAATAGTGTCATTATTCCGCTCAAGTCATTTCAGCATTTGTTCAGTTCAGTAACTGTGTAAATTTAATCAATTATGAAACTTCAATTCAGCTATAAGCAGTTCTACAGAAGACAATATGTCGTTATTCAGCTGAAGTCAGTTTGATGTTGACTCAGTTCGGTTACATAACATTATAGGTAACCTTTGCCATAAACTTTCATGTTGGCTTGACAAAGCCTTGTCTCAAAGTTTAAAACAGTTTAAAAGGTGACAGAAAGGTGAAAGATAAAACTCATGGTAAAAATTGAATATAATTAGCTATGTTTCCGTCCACCTATTTTTATGCGCATTTTGGGATATTGCATTAAAAAAACGCATAAATTATGAGCATAAATTAAAAAAATGCGCACAAAAAACGTATTCGCTCAACTAAGTAGGATACATTTCTTATCCGGTAAGAAAACATGCGCATAAACTATGATGAAAACATTTTTACCGAGAAAATTCCTTAATGCACATCAAAAAAGACGTGACCTTGCGATGGGACAGCATAAAACTGGACCAACCAATGGACCAATCTCATTGCACAGTATCTGAAATGATAGTTTTGTCATTCTAATATGCTTGAGCAAAGTCTCGTCAAAGTGCTTTGTTTTAATTGACTCCAAGAACTGCGTTCCCAAACAGCAGACTCCGAAAATAAGATAACATGACCGCGTTTCATCAGCGTGCTTTGAAGCTTGTAATTTATTGTATACACAAATTATTATATACAGTGCCTTCTCCTACTGCAGCGAATTTAGTTTTTCTTTGTGATATTTAGCGCAAGTTAATCAGGACGTGATGATTTTGTTCTCTTCAACTCCCTGGATGGAAACGGTGCTTTATTCGCAAATATTTAATTTTGTGCATAAGTTTAATTCATAACTTTGAGTGGAAACATAGCTATTGAGGTGCTGTTTGGGATTCCTAAAATCGGAGCACCGACTGAACCCTTTGGAGAACCTCTAAGCCAAAATAATTTGGATGGATAGACTTCTCAACCATACATAATCCAGATAACATCTGTCCATTACTACTCAACACTGGCTGATTTCATGTGTTACTTTTCTTCCCAGTAATACCTGTATTTCATTTGTTGTATTTTCTGACTAACTTAATTTCTTGAAAAGAGAAATGAAGTTTAAAAGAAGTTTTTTTCTGGGTATTTTTTATATCTGTAAATTTATCACAGTGAGGGAGAAATTATGCTTTTGTCTCAACCTTACCAGTGTCAGTGTTCTCTCATGTGCTGATGGGTTAATCATGCTGGGTCTTGAGCTTGATTTATATCTGCCTTTACAGTTGGCGAGAGCAGCGCTACAGAGAGTGGAGATGAGGACATGTCAGCTTCTGCTGTGTCGTACACGGCGACTCAACACACACCCACTAGCATCACTCTCACTGTCAAAAGAGTCAAACACAACAAAGTCAAGAAGAGAAAGAAGAGCACAGAGAAAACACGCACTACTCCTAAAGCCAAGAAGGTTAAGGTATAACAACGCATACATGCACAATCCTGTTCACATGACAAATACAACGAATGGGAAACGCCTGAATTGTAACTGAATTGTCACTTCTGTCGGAGCTTTGGCATGGCAGTTTGAATCATGTGTTCATGTCACTCAGTCTCACAAATTTCCCATCATCTCTGTATTATATTATAATAAAATATATTTTCATTACAGGCTTACAGAGAGGGTTCCAGAAAATCAATGAGAATGAAGGTATGGACACAAAAATGCCACGCCACATTATCTAATAAAAAAAAAAAAAGATGATCCACCTCTTCTTCTTAGGAAATAAGCTTTAGTACTATTCATTACCAAAGATGAAAATCAACCAGATTAATTTTTAATCACACACACCCTCTGATTATTGCAGAATTCTGCGTCTGAGGCTAGTGTTCTGGATGAGAATACAACAGAAGGATGGGAGACTCGAATTCAGCAGTGGACGGACCAGTATGAGGAAGCTCTGTCTAACCAGTACAGTGCTGATGTGCAGAACCTCCTCAAACACTACTGTGCCAATGGCAACTCATCCCCCACCCCATCTACTGTCGCCATGGACACCATTAACAGAACAGAACTAGCTTGCAACAACACTGTGTTGGGCTCGCAAATGCAGGTATAGATGGGTTTCACAGGTCCTCAAAGTCTTAAGGTGTTAAATTTACTTTAAGACTGCATCGTGTTTTAAATATCATAGATGGTTTTTCATAAAGCAATGAAAAATTTTAATTATTGTGTTGGGGGCGGGGGTACACCAGTGAAAATGATTCCAAACAAAGCCAAAGTATGAGCAACACAGCATTAGTGGTGTTTTGTTCCTGAATGGATCCGTAATCAGAGTCAGTGATTTGCTTTTAAAGACAGGTTGTCATTAGGGATGGGGAGTCGACTCCAAAAGAGTCGATTCCTTGACTCTGAATAGCCCTAGAGTCGGAGTCGACTCCAGCACTGGAATCGACTCTCGGTGTCGACTCTGATGTCGCTGACATCAATCGCTGATGTCTTCACTGATTCTTAAATCCCTATAGTGCATGCATGGCAGTTGAGTGCTTTATTATATCAAGAGTGAACGAAATTAAGGGAGGGCCCGTTTGCAGTGCAGTCCATGTGTGCGGTTCTTAGCCTATGCGGTGCAGAAGCAGCACAGGCTCAGTGTGCTTTATTAAGCCTGTGTTATACTTTCCGCATGAGCAATCCGGACGAAAGTATAACACAGGCTTTAGTGTGCTCAGTGCGCTATGATCCGTGGCTAATACCACCATCGGGACGGACTTTTTCCCATTAGGCAAAGGTTGGCGACCGCCTTGGGCCCCCAAAAGCCAAGGGCCCCCTAAAATGCTTTTTATATAGGATATGCGCATTAAGCGCTGACACGCGAACGGTTGCTGTTTACGGTGTTTATTACCACGACAACAGTCCGAGTCAGTGGCGCCTGCAGTCTTAATCATCATCATCATCATCCTGAAACATTCTACACTATTTCTAGGTCCCTAATCAAATATTATTGTGATAAGTAAATGACTGTGTTTTAGATCACATGCTGGGGCGGACTTACCCATTAGGCAAAGGTAGGCGACCGCCTTGGGCCCCCAAAAGCCAAGGGCCCCCTAAAATGCTTTTCATATAGGATATGCGCATTAAGCGCTGACACGCGAACGGTTGCTGTTTACGGTGTTTATTACCACGACAACCGTCCGAGTCAGTGGCGCCTGCAGGTGTACGGCTGTATGCACTGTGCATACCATGAGCGCTCAGACTGACCTCAGATTCGCCCCGCAAACATTTCAGCAGTTATCATAGGCCTGTGTGTCCCGTATTTCTGTCGACTGAACCTGCCATGCCATTAATTATGAATTTATTAGTCTTTTGCATGCCAAACTCAATTTCTGTATAGAAATATTACACCAAATAGAAGCAGAAAATCGTGCTATATAGCCTACGCACTTTCATGAGATCGGGTTAGCCTACAACAATTAATTTGTTGGCTATTTTACAAATGGGAATACAATGAATTCATGACAATGTTTACATTCAAGCTACCCATAAAATTTATAGTGAAAAGTACTATAAAAGCGTCTGGAATGCAATAAATTAATTTTATAGCTGTTTTTAAAGCATTTGCTGTATGGGTAAAAAAAAAATAGGCTAATAAATAATTCACATATCATACAAAATTGCGTTGCAGCAAATCCTTTAAATTTTAAGGTATTCAGAACAGAGCAACATAAAAATCAGAAAAAGCAGCTATACAATTATAGGACAAAGTTTTACATACCATTTGTGAATAATGGCTCTCACTGTGGTTCGCTGGAGTCCCAAAGCTTTAGAAATGGCTTTATAACCTTTTCCAGACTGATAGATCTCAATTACTTTCTTTCTCATTTGTTTCTGAATTTCTTTGGATCTCGGCATGATGTCTAGCTTTTGAGGATCTTTTGGTCTACTTCACTTTGTCAGGCAGGTCCTATTTAAGAGATTTCTTGATTGCGAACAGGTGTGGCAGTAATCAGGCCTGGGTGTGGCTAGAGAAATTGAACTCAGGTGTGATAAACCACAGTTTTAACAGGGGGGCAAACACTTCTTCACACAGGGCCATGTAGTTTTGGATTTTGTTTTCCCTTAATAATAAAAACCTTCATTTAAAAGCTGCATGTTGTGTTCACTTGTGTTACCTTTTACTAGTGTTTAAAGTGTGACAAACATGCAAAAAAATAAGAAATCAGGAAGGGGGCCAACACTTTTTCACACCACTGTATATGCCATTATAATTTGTGTTTTATTTTTTAATTGTATGGAAACTATAAAATAAAATGCAAATTATAATCGGGCCTGTTTTAGGCTTTTCCTTATTTTTATGTTTTAGATATCCATCAATTATGGTGATTAAAAAAATGACTCGCCATCTCCTCATTGGACATGCCTTTAGAGAGAAATGCATGGATTACATAATGAAAGAGTTTCTATTTTCGATTTGAATCGTTTTAAAGTAGTAATTTAAAGCTTTCTATATATTTTCATCATGTCTGTGAGGCAATTCTCTGAGTTTAGGTTCATCATTGTGAAGCGCTCCTGTTCAAGCCCGAGACGGCAGAAAGCGTTTGTTTTCTTTATTTTATAAAAGCACAACGTTTTGTTGATATTGTGAGTGCACACAAATAAAACTAGCCCCTTTACAGTTTAGAATGATGTATTACTCTTACCTTTATGAGCAAAAATTACTGCGAATTAAATTGTTTCCACTGTTGGAAAAAAATGCTCGCGCTGGCGCCTCCATGTCCTACCTTCTGCTTCCACTCTCCGCACAAACGATTGGATATGCGTCTATAACAGCGCACATTTATCTAGGTTAAACATTTAAACTAACATTGTGATATGCTTGAACTGTTTTATATCTATAGATTTTATTTTAGGCAAGTCGTGATGATTTGAGAAGGCTAAATTAGGCTATGATCAATTCACTGTCTGCTGCTGGCCGTTACTTAAACAGAAAAAAACAAACAAAAAAAACTTACATTTAACGAACAAAAAATGCTCCAAACGTTTTTCTAAATTTACTTTATAAAAAAACTAAACAAAATATAATCACTTTTCCATTACATACAAAACTTAACTATTTTAATAGCTGAAACAGTAGTAGCCTATAAGCTTTTTTTGGGAAAAGGGGAAAAAGACTCTAAGCCATAAGCCATCTAAGAGACCTGTGCAGGGCTCTAATCCACTTCATCCAACGCTATTTTGTTCTCATACCTGTAAATCAATTGCTATTTCGTGGTCTACAACATGAAAGAGAGCCATTATAACATGCACATGAAAAATGTAGAAACATTGGACACAACTATGGGGCACCATTGTGCAGCAGCAAGCATCACAACAAAAAAAGAACCTCAAGGTTGATCTAAGAAAATGTATAGGGCCCCATTCCTATATTTTGCCTGGGGCCCCCAATTCCCTAAATCCACCCCTGACCACCATTGCCTATTTTTGTTACTATTTTTTTGTCTCTCAGCATAGTGATTATCTTTTCACACAGTAATACTATCTTTCATAGACATTAATGTTTAAGCGCAATATTATTAAATGCATATCCCACCATTAGCCTATTTTGATTTCAAATTTGAACGTTGTTACTAGATTTTAAAGTGATTATCTTTTCACACAGTAATACTATCTTTCATAGACATTCATGTTTAAGCGCAATATTATTAAATGCATTTTACTTCTGTACTTATTTATATATTAAGTTTATATATCAAGATGCTCAAGCAAGTGGCAAAACATGGAAACAGCCTACAGTAAACTTTTCTTACGTTAAAAATTAGTAGGCTATCACAATTTTAAATTAAAACTTACCATTGACAGAAACAGCCGTCTCGTGCCCTTTTATTTTTTTTACAAGCAACGTTAACCCTGCTGGTCATAAAAATAACTTTTTCTAACTCCACGAGTGCCATCGGTTACAATGTTTATCTGAAAGTCTAGGGTACTTTTCCTTGCTTTACCCCTATAGCTAAAAGTACTTTAATTAGCCTATATGCATTTATGACGCAATTAATACATTTCGTATCAATCCATGTAAATTTTTAACCTGAGCAATGCCCTGTAACTTTAATTCAGCATGTGCAGCACAGCAAAAATAGACTCGGTGCGGAAACAATCGCTGCGATGCTGCAGATGCACCGCTCAGAACGCATCGAGTGAACCCTCAACATGGGAAAGGAAAAAAAACACGCAGTGCAAACAGAGTATGTGTGAAACAGGTGTGGAATAGTAAATAACGGCCGGCGGGTGCCTTTTTTTTTTTTTTTGCATTTTGCATTTTGCATTTACATTACAAGTAACCCTGCTGGTCATAAAAATAACTTTTTCTAACTCCAGGAGTGCCATCGGTTACCATGTTTATCTAAGTGTAGGGTACTTTTCCTTGCTTTACCCCAGGTGTGGAATAGTAAATGTAGTTTGTAATTATACATGCTTCTGTGACAGCTTTGTATAATTGATGTTTTGTTATGCAATGTTAGCTGTTTAATGCACTCAATATCCTATAGGCTACATTTGGTTTTCCATATAGGCTATTCAATCATTAAACTAAGCTTAAATCATTAAAAACTGGCAGGCTACATTCGTATGTATTTTTGTATTTAGGCCTATTGTATTTTTTTTTTAATAGTGCCTTTTTTTTTTTTTTTGCATTTTGCATTTTGCATTTACATTACAAGTAACCCTGCTGGTCATAAAAATAACTTTTTCTAACTCCAGGAGTGCCATCGGTTACCATGTTTATCTAAGTGTAGGGTACTTTTCCTTGCTTTACCCCATAGCTAAAAGTACTTTAATTAGCCTATATGCATTTATGGTGCAATTAATACATTTCGTATCAATCCATGTAAATTTTTAACCTGAGCAATGCCCTGTAACTTTAATTCAGCATGTGCAGCACAGCAAAAATAGACTCGGTGCGGAAACAATCGCTGCGATGCTGCAGATGCACCGCTCAGAACGCATCGAGTGAACCCTCAACATGGGAAAGGAAAAAAAACACGCAGTGCAAACAGAGTATGTGTGAAACAGGTGTGGAATAGTAAATGTAGTTTGTAATTATACATGCTTCTGTGACAGCTTTGTATAATTGATGTTTTGTTATGCAATGTTAGCTGTTTAATGCACTCAATATCCTATAGGCTACATTTGGTTTTCCATATAGGCTATTCAATCATTAAACTAAGCTTAAATCATTAAAAACTGGCAGGCTACATTCGTATGTATTTTTGTATTTAGGCCTATTGTATTTTTTTTTTAATAATGCTGTTTAAGACAATATAGGCTTACGTTTAGCGCCATCCCCTGACCATTATACTGTGACGAATTCATTAAAGAATATATTATTTTTTATTTAATTCTAGAAAGTATCGATACTCAAACAAAAAATACCGATATTAAGGTGTGTTTTATTTACCAGTGATTTTATTTAACAAAAAAATGCGTACAATATGCATTGAATTGGACGAATAACCTATGTTAGCTAATAATTGTGTAGAACTATTTTCCTGCTCATCTAAACACGCAAATGTTGCATGACAGAACCAATCCATCACAGAGAGCGTTCATTCACTTCAAACAGGGCTGCGTTTCCCAAAAGTATCATAGGAAAGCATTAAAGCTTTAGGGAACGGCAGCCCTGAACAATGCTTATCAGAGGAAAGAAAGAAAAAAACCCATATGTATTTGAGTTATTTCACAATAAACAAATTGAAATTGTAGCCTACATAGTTTGTGCAATTACATTTATTTAAATTGAACGCTGAAAGATAATACTGATCATGTTCTATTCTGTAATGTTAATAGAAATCATACACTGTCAGAATAAAAAAAATTGCATTTTATGCATGCAACAGCCTTTCAGTGTCAGTCCCTTATGAAAATGAACCATGGTTTTACTAAAGTGACCATAGTTCAACTGTAGTATTTGTAGATTTGCATCATGTGTAAACAAAAAACATATTTGAACCATGTGTAAACAAAAATATAACCTAATAAGTTACAATTAAGGCGTATTGAATGTTAAAATGTGTTTTAAACACAAAGTTAAGTGGTTATCATTACCCATTTTACTCTTAGTAATTTAATAATTTAATAAACTTCATATTTTAAAAGTTTAGTTCAGAAGTTTCGTATCGGTATCGATATTGACGATACTGGCCTTTAAAAGTATCGGTATCGTATCGAAAACAAAATAAGTGGTATCGCCCATCCCTAGTGTTGGCAACAGCAAGCAACGGTGATAGTTCATTTAAAGGTCATGTCTCCGCTAGATTGGACTAATTTGGACAGTCACGATAAATGGAGTCGGAGTCGACTCCGAAAAACCTGGAACCGAACACCCCTAGTTGCCAGCACCTAATGGTGTAACAATGTAACCTGCAGAAAGAGTCAGTGAAACATGACCACCATTAACATAGAGACTGAAAGCTCTACACAAACACAAACAATCAAAAGTCCCAATGCTGTTGGAATGCCACTCGGCCAATCAAATTCAAGAACCAGAACTAATCAGTGTAGAGATAAGATGTCATATATTTATGTAAGGAATAACTGACAACGGGCCATTGAATTCTTAGAAAATAATGCACCTCGTGTGTGCATTATTTTCTAAGAATTCAACGGACCGAAGTCAAATTATTCCGTTTATACTACGGTTACCACACCTCAAGACATCATTCAGATTATATATTTCAAGGCATTTGTCCGTTTTTTCTACTTAAAACGCTATTGTGAGTCGGATTAATTTCTTCTGCATCTCATCCAACGCCCCGTTGCAAATTCCAAAAGGTAATTTTAGACCTATAGCGGAGGCTTGAGCCGTTGATAGCAGACAAATGCGGCTAATAATTTAAGTTATGACAGAGAGATGGGAGGGATTACCTTTGTGAGTCTGTGCGTCTCTCAAAAGTATTCGGCAGCAATGTCTCTAGTAATAGTGAAACTTTTAAGTTCATTGTCTTCGCAAAGAGCTCCGTTGTTGTTACCTCGCTTGTGATAAGACATGTAGTTTTTAAGTTGTTAAACTGTTAAATCGTCAGAGTAGCGCTAACAACATTAGCGTGTATTGTTGGCGTGTGTGCAAACTGTATGTGCGTCTGTGAGGGTAAGAGAGCGGGAGAGATAGAATATGTGCTTTCCGTACATAATAAAACGTAATTTGGGTGCAAAAACATTGAAAATTATCTGTCGTTTTTATCCTATTATTTACTATATTTATTTGTTTGACCAGTGTAGTTGTGGGTTTTGGTTCTTTTGCTGTTTTCGGCTGTAAGGACCTTTGAAATAACTCCAATCGTTTGGCGAAGTGATATGGACATGTAATGCGGTCAAGACCTGCCTGGAACTACGTTCGCCATGCGTTTCCCTGAAAATAATTGCGCACCTTAGAACGTTCGTCAGCCAATCAGATTCAAGCATTCAACGGCCCCCCCGTAGTATAAAATTACATATTAATCTTCCATGAACTCACATAGTAGTGTAAAAACTGTCACTGGAAAACATGGCTTGTGTATTTTAAACTTGTAAATAATACTGTTTTACTGATAAGCAAGAGTTAAGGCCACAAACGTGTGTGCCCGCCTGTTATTCTGTGATGATCTTTGAAAATAATCTGTGATAATTTGTTTATATATATTTGTTTTGTATGTATTCACAGTATTCATTTTATTGACTTTAAAAATTGAATAACACTCTGTATAATAATTTTCTTTTACTAAATTGAAAACGGTTGTTCAAATGTAGTGTGCTGTTTTCATTTAATAATTATTTTTATTTACTGCAATTACCAACAAGGATTTAATGTGTGTAGTTGCAGCTGGGTCGTGTAACACGTGTGCAGAAACATAGGAAGATTCTCAGAGCTGCACGGAATTTGGACCCTGAAACACTCATCATTGAGTATAGAGGCAAAGTCATGCTCAGACAGCAGTTTGAAGTCAATGGACATTTTTTCAAAAAGTAAGTGTGTATGTGTGATTGCATCTGTGTATATTGTTGAACATCTAGTTGATCTTATCTTAATAATTCGATTTGAATCGGGGTCCATTTTGTAAAATTAGTAAAATGCATCTTGTTTGTAAAACATATATTGCAAATTGAGAGTTTTTCCTAATTCCTTCTGTTGACTCCACTCCAGGCCATATCCATTTGTCCTGTTCTACTCCAAGTTCAATGAAGTGGAGATGTGTGTGGATGCCCGAACATTTGGCAATGATGCACGATTTATCAGAAGATCATGCACACCCAATGCTGAGGTGTGAGACTAATTTGTTGAATGCTATCTGTTAACGTAGGGTTGCTTCACTTAAAGTGCGTCTGTTCATAATTTCTTCGCTCAGTTCCAGCCTGACTAAATTTGATTCACATTATATTTCTTTTGTCCTGTATACACTAACTCACAGGTGCGACACATGATAGCAGAGGGGATGATTCACCTGTGTATCTACGCTGTTGCTCAAATATCAAAAGATTCTGAAGTCACAATCAGTTTTGATTACGAGTTTAGCTGCTGGTTAGTCACTCAAATTTGTTTCTTGGCATTTATTATTAATTCTAAATAAACTGTGATATGATGTGTATTGACACTTTTTCTCAAATTTTCCCCACAGTAATTATAAAGTGGATTGTGCATGTCACAAGGGCAATCAAGACTGTCCTGTGCAGAGACACAATCTCCGCCCCCTTCAACTGCTATCCCCCCAGTCTTCAAACTTTGCCCTGCCTGGAGCAGAAACACGGAGGAGACGAGCCCGACGCAGAGAAATGGAAGAGGACAGGCTCGTAACTGGTGTATCTGATGAAAGCAACCACCTGCTGGAAGATGCAAATGAGATGCAGGGAGTTAGCGATACAGAGGTATGTGTTCATGGAAAAACAATCGTAATGCCTACTTGCTTTTTGCAGCTGCTTTGCCATGTAATGATAATGATGATCTCACATGATGATGAAGCTGATCTTGTTTTGTGCTACAGGATGCTCTTATGGACAGAGTGAAGTTGGAGAATGGAGAGGAGGAGTTAGACGAGAATGGAGCACTAATACCAAACAGATGTGTAAGCTTTAATTAGAGGAGAACAGTGATGAATCAATAAATGCTGTTTATTTTATTTAAAAAAGAACAGGAATTGTTAGATTTCGGCTTGATTACATTTTAAAACAGTAAGTTGTTAATGTTTTTTGCCTTCGTTTGATTACTTCAGTTTTTGATTAATAATTATTATTATTTTTTTTTTCTGGATTAATAAAGAAAAAATAAAACATTTCATAGGGCCCTAATACTGTAAAAATTGCAATAAATGATGGATAAGACATGCTTTTTGATTATATAATTAAATAAAATATAATTCTATTAATCAAAATGCACGTAAAATTTTTATTTTTGTTAAACTTGTTTTTTTAGTTTTTTTTTTAGTTTAGTTTAATTTCAATTAATTAGGCATGATTTTTGATTACTAAAATTGTATTTAATCATTAAAACAGAATCCAGGAAAATTAAAATGCCAAAAAAGAAGAATCCAGAAAAATTAAAATGGAAAAAACTGAAAGCTTTCCAAAAAATGGTATTTGGGGGGGAAAAAAACTATATGGATTTTACAGGGCCCTATATTCACCATATCAACTCCTTATTCCTTTTGCCTCCTTCAGTCTCGTGATGAACGCAAGGCAGAGGCCATAATGCACATGTTTGAGAACCTTGATAGGAGAAAGAAACGTGGTCAGGGCACAGCGCAGGCTACACCTGAAGAAACCAAACTGGAAGCAGGGGAGGCAGAAGTCCCCTCACTTACAGCAGGAAACTGTGTTCCAAATACAGGAGCAGGTGGAGGAATCAGTACAAGGCGCACCTCCTTTGCTGCTGTGGTACTTCGTTTTTTTCTCCTTTTTCTCAACTTTAACTTGGTTGTGTTTCATAATGGTTGTGTTTTTACAAGCTTTCACTGTCTCTTCATTAGGAAACAACAGATATTGACTCTGAAAAGCCCCCTGCTGCACCCAGTCCTGCCCCTAAAGCGCAACCTGCCCGCAGTTCCAAACCACGTCCTAAGAGCCGCATCTCCAGGTACCGCTCCAGTTCAGCCCAGCGTGCTCGAAGACAGCGGCAGGCTCTTTCTCAGCAAGCATCAGAGGGTGTTTTGGTGGGCGGTGAAGAAGGCAGTGCAGGGGCAGGCCTCAGGGAGCAGGGCCAGGAAGAGGGAGCTCCAAACTGGGGGAATCTCCAGGATGGAGAACTATGTGGAGCCGCCACTTCAGGGATGGGTAGTAAGACTAATGTCAGATACCCAAAAACCAAAAAGGTGAGTTCATCTTACACTGTAAATCCTACACAGGGTAATTGTCATGTATTTGTTGCCATAAGTCATGAGGATAACTGCGGTGTTGTACACTTAATACAATTCATTCATTCGTGTTCTCCAAATGCATGTTCTGTGTAGGGTTGTAGGGATGCTGGATCCAATCCCAGTGTCTCGGGATTTAGGCAGGGAAACACTTTAGCACTATTGAAAAGCAAAATCTTTTTTTTTTGCCTGGCAAAATTTTAACCCAGTATAATAAGATGAGATTGATTTTTAGGGCGGGATTTTAATTTTGTCCATCAGGAATTGGTTAGATTGTTGTCATTTGCTATTGCTGTGATCTCATGCACATGTACATGTAATCAGAGAAGAGATGTCATTGCAAGAGGGGAATTTTACATGAATTTAAAAAAATGAATGTGCATGGATAAATTTATTAAAAAACACTGCAATATACAAAAAAAATAATTCTCAGTTTTTATTTCATTGTGACTAAAATCGGCATAAAAATGGAAGTTGTCTTTTTTTCCCTGTTGTGATGTACTGTATATCCGAGTGAAGCGACTTTTCAAACAAGAAAAAATGTAGCTCGGGATTTTGTCCATCAGAAATTGATTGGATGGTTGGATTGTCATTTGCTAACTGCTGCGATGTCATGTGAGTGACATGTTTCTTGAAGGGAGGGATTGTAGCCCAGTATTGAGCCAAGTGTACACTTCATCAGAGATGTTATTGCGATGAGGATGGCAATTTATTTTTGATGAAAAGTGGCACATAAATTAAAAATGATATGCATAGATAAATCATTTATAATTAACACTCAAATATTCCATTAAAAATATTCGTCTTTGATTTTGTGGTGACTTTAAAAAAATATTAATTTATACTCTTTCTATTATTCCTGTTTAACACTGTAAAGCTGCTTTGGTGTAATCTGTACTGTATAAAGCACTATATAAATATAAAGGTGACTTGACTGGTCGGCTATGTTTCAGAGCTGTAAATGTAGTAATGTATTATTTATGTCTTTATTCTCTCTTTATAGTACCTGGTGACGGAGTGGTTAAATGACAAGGTTCCAGAGCGGGTGGAGGAGTCTGTGGAACGCCCTTTACGCATCACCACTGACCCTACAGTCCTGGCCACCACCCTCAACATGCTGCCAGGACTATCTCATTCACCTCTCATCTGTACTACCCCCAAACACTATGTTCGTTTTGGTTCACCCTTTAACCCAGAAAGCCGCCGGCGACCATGTATGATTGACCCTGCTTATGGTTCTTGCAAGAAGGTTAGAATGAGTTACTGAACAAGTTAATTAACGTAAATACGCTGCTCTACAGTGGCATTCGAATTTCCCCAGAAAATAATTTTTTTGATTTCTCTAGTGTAGATTTTTGGTGCTTTTTTAAAGATGTCGATTAAATTGTAGCTTAATTGATCAAAAACTTGGTTGTCTGACCTTAAGTTTGTATTGGGGCTCATATTTGTTATTGTTGCTGCATAGCATGGCTTTGTGTATGTCTGTCTGAGCAGAGGTGGATGAAACAAGCGCTGGATGAGAGCATGTTATCTGGCCTATTGGAAGATGGAACAGAGTCCAATTCTTCCCACAAAAGTAACACCAGCAGCACTAGCAGCTCTCAACCGTTCAAACCTGGTAATGGCTCTTACTCCACTGTTTAGACAGCAGAATGTGAATTACAAGCCTTGGTATCATAGATTTGGGGTTTTAACGAGTGTTTTTTGATGTTGCCCTTTGTTCAGAGCTGACAGGACCATTTAAGAAGAGGAAATTGAAGTGTTCATCAGAAACTGCAGCTCCACCTTCTGAACTCTTGTTACGACCATTGTCCCCCATCACCCCACCTCTGCCCTCTGAACTTCCCATGACGCCTCTTCATTCGCTCATGACTCCCTGCTCGCTTTATTTAGGTGGGGAAGTGGAGAAGCTGAATGCTACCATGCTTTCTTACTCTCCTCTCACATCCCGACCTGCCAGCCGCTGCAATACACCTCTACAGTTTGAGGTGAACAAATGAACACACACACAGAGTTCTCTCTCAATATAGCAGCTTGTAGAGATTTGCTGTAGTGATAGAAAACATAGTAGCTGAATATATGACTTGGTTCTTTTTCACAGAACATCTCTTCTCCTGAGGCCTCTCCTGTGCACAGATCAGAATCTCTGACTCCAGAAGTAAGTTTAAGTTCTCTTACAGATGCATGAAAGTGTTATTGCTTGATTGTAATATACACTACAAAAAAGGCTTATCTTACTTAGTATTTTTGTTTTGTTTCTAGTCAAAATATCTACAAATTCTTAAATTAAGATGCATTTACTAGATAAGCAAACTGACGCAAGATATTTAGTCTTGTTTCCAAGGGAGGTGGCGGGGTGAACTAAATTAAGTCCATTTTGCTTAAAACAAGTAAAATTATCTGCCAGTGGGGTAAGTCAAATACTCTTGTTTTAAGAATATTTTACTTCTTAAAACAAAATACTAAGTAAGATAAGCCTTTTTTTTTTGCAGTGTAGCATGTTCAAGTTTGGATTGGAAGATGTGTTGATTAAGTAGTTTGACTAAAATTAAGGTAACTGCTAAGTTAAGTTTTGTAGATTCAAAAAACTGTGTGCCAATAAGCATGTGTTAATATTATTTGATGGACCTGAGCTAACATGATTAATAAAAACTGTAACGAATGTGTTGGTCATTGTTAGGTAATATTAATAAATGTATTAACTAACAATAAACTAATGGGACCTGTAGCAAAGTAAAGTGTAAAGTGTTACCCATCAAAATACTTTTGAGTGTTCATCAGGAAAGTTGTTCAGTCATTTTAATGATCTCATTTTTTTTCTTTCTGTTCAGCCCTGTTTGCGACCAGACTTCACTTCACGGGTCACTGCCTTCCCTGACTTTTCCACAAGCCGGGGAAGCCCAGCTCCTATCTCAGATGACTTCTCACTTGCTGCTCCAGACTCTCTGAATGGATCTGGTGGTGGGACTCCCCGCAGCTCAGCTGTTGTGTCCAGTCTATGTGACTCTTCCTTGGTTTCACATGCCAGTGAGGCACAGGCCAGAGAACAGGCCTTTAGGACAGAATTTAACCTCATTTACACCTGCTCTCCCCTCAATGCTAATCTACCCACTGGTCCAGTAAGTGACAGACACTTCCCACAATCAGAGGGAGGCTTGTCCACGGCTGACTCTGACTTGAGCACAATGTGCTGCCAGGGGCTGCTGATGGAAGCAGGGTCTAGCTCTGGCTCTCTCTCAATGTATCTGGACACACAGTTTGGAGGTGGATATTCAGAGCGCAGCACATCCCCCAACCCTAGCAATCCACCACAGAAGAAGAAGGCAAGTCCTACGGCCACATCCTCCATTTCTAAGTTGTTTGTTTTTCCTTTAGTATGTGCAGGATGATGATAATGTATCATCCAATATATCATTGTGGAAATAAAAAGAATTTGTTCATTTAGTTCCTAAAACACAACATAAAAATAGACAAAAGGGGACCATCTTGCCCCACTACAGCTACAGGC
>NW_015548298.1:69737-73443 GCF_001515605.1 Sinocyclocheilus anshuiensis | reverse complement strand
GTCAAATCTTTTGTTTAGATCTTCTGTTTGGAAATCTTCTTCTTACCCTGTTACCCTAACCAATGTGCTTCTCCCTTAGCATCATCTCATCCCATCTTTACAAATTAACATATGTAATTAACAGGATATTTCTTGACTTGGTGTAATGTAAAGAAATAACTGCTGGACTATAAACTGAAACTGTTTATTCCAAAAGAACTATTCTTAAAGCTTAGAGAAACCTAGGCGGTTTAATTCCTGTTTCTCGTGTACTTTTATATCATGAAGGGTGGTCCTCTATCTTGCATGAAACTCTTGCTCTGTCTTTGATTTGCTCCCTGTTTCTCACTTCCTCCTCTTCGCTCTTAAAACTCTTGCAAAATCTTTCTTTCCACCCTTTTCTCAAGGCAGAGGGTCATGGTGAGTGCTGGTAGTCAGCTGGCTGGCTTGTCTGGGTACCAGGCATTAGCTCTAAGGGGCCAGTTCAAGCCAGGGCAGAATATGGTGAATATCATAAGTGGCCTCCATCTAGAAGTGTGCATGTCCATAACATTTGCATCTCCAGATGATGTACTCCTTCATCTGTATTGAGCAAATTGAGCAAAAAAAGTTAACTGCTGCAGAGCCGGTTGTATTCATTCAAAGACACCAGTGCTTTCATTGTCTAATCTAAAAGCAATTCTCATGGTGAATATGTCTGTATGTTTGTGTGGGTTTTTCTTTGCCGTTGTTATGAAGTCTAGAATTTTAGTTTAAAAATCTTTTCTCATGGTCTGCTGTTATTTTTACAAGTTCTAGCTGAAAGAAAACACTTTTTAATTTTATTAAACAGCTTTTGATTGGGATAATACGAGCATTTAATGTGGTGTTTTTCTGAATAGCAGCATTGGGTGATAATGCATGCTGTGTCTTTCTCATACCCATTGAAGTTATAGATGATGTCATTCTGCATCAAATGATCATGCATGAGTTGCTTTATGTGAACGTGAATGTTACTATGCATGCGTGTACTAAGAAATGATACTGAAGGACAGAACTGCATGCCTATTCGTCATCCATATGCATCTTTTAGTCACACTTATATTCTTTATTTCCATGTAGGTCTCTCTGCTGGAGTACAGGGAAAGAAAGAAAGGGCCAAGGGACCCAGCGCCTCATGTCACAAACCTCAGCTCCATTTTTCTTCGCACAGAGTCTCCAGGACAGCCGCGCACGCATTTTCAGCCTTCAGTCTCTCCGCACAATTCGTTCTCTCCAGAACGACAAGCTTTTCCACAGATAGAGGAGGTCAGTCCTCCTGGCATCAGGTCTGGAAACCACACACAGACCACAGTGCTGGGCGGACCGGAGTCCAACCACTGGTGAGAAAAGAACACAGATTCATGCCAACCAATGTCAACAGTTCTGCTCAGTGTTATCTTATTGTTTTCACACTGTTGTGGTTATTGTTAAGCTTTTGAATTAGTTTTTAAATTTACATTTTCAGTTTTAGTTTACTCTCAATAAAAACATGAAAGCCCACACACAATATCCTTTAAGAAAAAAAATCTTCAAAAGTCTTTATTCATAAAAATAATGTTATTAAATTTTTTTTTTTTTTTTTTCTGATCTGTGAATAAAGACTTCTGAAGAATTGTTCTTGAAGGACATTGTGTACAGGCTTTTGTGCTTTTTGTGCATTTTTACTGTGATCTAACTTTTTGGGCCTACGCACTAGAGAAATGTAATTGCATAAACCTCAGTGTTTGGTGCTGTTGTTAACATTGCATTGTTTTTTTGGTCAATTTTATGTGCATTTTTAATTTTTATTCATGTTTTTATTTTAATTTTTATTTAGGTTTAATATTTTTATTTTAGTTTCCGTTTTTATTTCTAGTTATTCAGGAGTTCAGTTTGTTTTTCATCAAATATTTATATTTTGCTTAGTTTTATCTTTATTTCAATTAATTTAATAAACCTGATCCTGTTAAATACTAGCTCTTCATACACATTCTCACAGATTGCTAATGAACGGTCATCATGAATGTGACCTGCTGTGACTTTCTGTCTGTGTCTATCAGGATGGTCCCTACATCAGTTGAGCGGTTGAGGGAGGGACAGAGTGCTCTGGAGCGTGTTCTGAGGGGTAATCTGAACATAGAGCGTGCCCTTAATAGAGGAGATGCTGGAATTAATTACCAAATCAGCAGTCGTGCCACGAGCTCTGGTATGATTTTAATTTTTTATTGTGTTTGTTTTCTGTTCGATAACAGTCAAGTATGCTTTTAGCAGCAGAGTTTGACTAATTCTCTTTGTCTTGTCAGATGCTGTTGAGATGGACAGGTTTGATCTTCAAAGCTCATCTCTGGCCTCTCCCTTAAAAAGTCCTTCGCTTCATCCACATCAGGTAGAATGTTCACGATGCACAACAGAGGAAAAAAAGATGTAACATGTATTTGAGAAAATGTTATGGAATTCATACACTACCAGTCAAAAGTTTGGAGTAATTAAGATTTAGTTGTTTGTTTTGAAAGATATCTCTTATGCTAACAAAGACTGCTGCTCAAGTATTCAATCTATATGTATGTGTGTGTGTGTGTGTGTATATATATATATATATACACACACACAGTGCCTTGCGAAAGTATTCATATCCCTTCATTTTTTTCCCCCCACATTTTATGTTGCTGTCTTGTTAAACTGCCTTAAAGTACTTTTTTTCCCACATCAATCTACACTCCAAACACCATATTGACAAAGCAAAGTCTTTTTTGTTTGATGTGACAAGCTTTGCTCATCAGCATTTGGCAATTATCTGCTATTCTTCTCCTCGCCTCTGTACCTCTCAAGCTCTGTCAGGTTGGATGGGGGCAGACGCACATTTTCAGGTTTCTCCAGAAATATTTGATTGGGTTCAAGCCCAGGCTGTGGCTGAATGCAAGGAGTGCAAGGACATTCACAGAGTTGTCTATAAGCCACTCTTGCTGTGTGCGTAGGGTCATTGTCCTGTTGGAAGGTGAACCTTCTGCTCAGTCTGAGATTCTGAGTGCTCTGGACTGGGTTTTCATTAAGGCTATCTAAGCATTGAGCTTGTCTTCTACTCTGATGTGTCCCTCAGTCCCTGCCGCTGAAAAACAGCTCCACAGCATGAAGCTGCTACCAGCACACTTTACTTTTGGGATGGCACTCTGCAGGTGATGAGCAGAGCTGGTTTCCTTCAAACATTATGCTTAGAATTGAGGTTCATCAGACCAGAGAATCTTGTTTCTCACAGTCTGAGGGTCCTTTAGGTGCTTTTTTGCAAATGCCAAGTGTGTTTTCATGTGTCTTCACTGAGGAGAGGATTGAGTTTGGCCATGATGTTTGTCCTTCAGTAGGCGTGTGTGCCTTTCCAAATCATACCCAATCAATTGCATTTACCACAGGTTGTTTTCACTCGAAGTGTAGTAACATCTACAAGCAATATGAATGGTCCTGAGCTAAATTTCAACTGTTCCAGATAAGAGTATGAATACTTGCATGCAATGGAATCATCATAATAATACATTTGCAAAGATGTTAAAACATGTTTTTTTGCTTTACCATTTTGGTGTATAGAGTGTAGATTGATGTGAAAAAACTAATTTAAAGCAGTTTAACATAAGGCAGCAACATACTTGGTGTAAGTATAAGTATAACATACAGGGGTATGAATACTTTCGCAAGGCACTGTGTGTGTCTGTGTGTGTGTGTCTGTGTGTGTCTGTGT
>NW_015548298.1:64264-69652 GCF_001515605.1 Sinocyclocheilus anshuiensis | reverse complement strand
AAGGCACTGTGTGTGTCTGTGTGTCTGTGTGTGTGTGTCTGTGTGTGTCTGTGTGTGTGTGTGTGTGTGTATATATGATCCTTCAGAAACATTCCAATATGCTGATCTGGTGCTCAAGAAACATTTATTATTATTATTATTATAAATGCTGAAAATTTTTGTCCTGTTTAACAGTTTTTATGGAAACTGTATACTAAATCTGTCTTTTAATGAACATCCAGCAGATGCTGCCTCTCCAGCCAGAATCCCATCAGCATTTGGAAAGCCCAGCCTACGACCAGCAGAGCTCCTCCTCTCCATTCTGTCCATCTGTAAGCCCCTCCCCTCCCCGCTGCAGCTCTGGGGGGCCAGGTTACTATCCTTCAAAGCTGCCCACACACAGCCCGCTCACCCAAGAAAGCCCATCCTCTTCTACAGTATCTATCTCCTCAGTGGACTCAACAATATGTGTGTCACATCCTCACAGCAGCAGTGGAGGTGGAATGGACACCTCAAGCCTTAAAGCTAAACTGTTGGACAGCTCCCTGTCTGCTGCTCTCTCTCCCCCCACCAGAGGCCACCTTAAAATGGACAGCGCTGCAGTACCACACACACAAGGTGCTCATGGCTCCAGATTGGCTCAGTCGTCCAGAGTCCACAGCCAGAGAACAGACAGACCCAGTCAGGCTAACTCGAGACATCTCACAGCTTCTGGAGCACAGCACTATCCACAACGAAATTTACAGGGTTCAGGAGTATGGACACAGTCGGGGACCTTTTAGGACCCACAGTGTGCGTGTATATGTATATGTCTGTGTGTGTGTGTGTGTGTGTGTGCGTGTGTGTCAGAAAGAGAAGTGTGTGACATCCTCCTCGCTTTTACCTGTGGAGAAGCTATGCGTTGTTAGAGGAAATTGATGTATTGAGTTCTTTATGGATGGTCTATTTTTGTCTTTACTTTCCCCAGTTCCTTTTATCTTTTTCCAAAAACTGAATTTCTGCAGTTACATGTAACTTAGTGTGGACTTCATAACAATCAAATCAATGGAACATTAAAGTAACTAGTTTGGAGTATATAATCAGATTTAAATGTATTTTGAAAATTCACCCAAATGCTACAATGATGTGTTCACACTGAAGTGCAAGTATTTAAGAGTAAGAGGAAAATTTGAGCACCAGTGGTGAAACAAAACCGTTTCTCTAAAAGTAGCGTTCTCATGTTTAAGACTTCTCTAAGAGTAAAAGTGATCATGCTGATCTTAGATGAGTTTTCAACTTTTTATGTATAATGAATGATATAATGACCGTATGAAATGGCACTCTTTAAGATGCTTTGCAAACTTGACTCGGAGTGCACTCTCCTGTTTTCAGTTTTATCAGTAGACGTCATCAGAACAGTCATGTAGTGTGTTCATGGTTGGCACGCTTGGCTCAGAGCAAAGTGTTTTTGAATGCACATGAAAGCAATTCTTAGTGAACAGTGAGTTATTTTCTCACTCTAAATCATTCCAGTGTCTAGCTGTCATTAGGGTCCGACAGGCCTCTAGCCTGTTGACTTCTCCTATTAGTGTCATCAAAATCACTATTCACTTGAAATATAATACTTGACAAGCAGATCTTATGGTGCTTCAGTTGGTCCAGTTGAATTGTTTATTTTGTTTCCCAGTGTGATCACAGTTGCCTCTTAAGGTAAAAACATGCAATTGTCAGTTCAAACGTTGTTTTTTAATTTGTTTCCAATGATTGTTAAAGACCCTATCTGTGACTCGCAAAGTGCAGGACTTTGCCGAAAAGAATTTGCAGAAATGTTTTTGTTTATACTCCGTTAAAAAAATGTGTACCCTCCCAAGCCCTTTAATCCTAAGTGTATACTTCATTTCTCTCACTTCATGCTCTTCATTTGATTTTCTCTCCTTGACCAGTCCTTGCATTCCAGCCACCATTTTAGGAAGGAAGAAAGGAAAGAAATGCTATGGCCAAATGGTTTGATCAGTAAATAATTTTTTATTTACAAGAAGCTGCTCACAGGACAGCCTTTTTAGCAGATAGGCATAGTGCTGTACCTCACTTGGATGATACCTTTCTTAAACAGTAAGGTTGCCATGATGACCACAGTAGTGGGATATTTAAACCCCACTTCAAACAAAACCGATGCCCCTTGCATTTGGAGAATCAAAGTTGTCTGCTTGGTGGATTATTCTAGCGTGGTCCAACAGTAGAAAAGATTAAGTCTGTTTTTGTTTTGGCCTAGTGTGAAAAGATCTTGAAATGATGACGGGTTAATGTGGTCAGCCTTAGCTCACTGGTTTATATGAATGTCTCTTGAAAAGGAAAAAAAAAAAAAGACTATGTGATCTGAAATTTACCAGCACCTTGACTACATGATCATGTGTACTTGGGTGAAGTGTTATTCTGTTCTCAGAGAAATATAGTACACCAAATTTGCTGCATGATATTTATTTTGTGTCATTCTAACAGTCTACGGTTGGGTTTATGGGATAAGGTTTTGGTTGACTAACCTCTTTTTAACCCCACAAACATTTGGCACTTTTCTAGTATCCATAGACATATTTTTGTTGTATTTTTTTTACACCTAATTTGAACCCTTCCCCTTTTCATGACATAAGTTGCATCACATTTTGCTTTTTAAATAAAATGTTTGTGAACATTTTTAAAACTAGTTTTAGCTTTTGCTGAACATTGGTTGCATGGAAAGAGCTCAGAGTGATTGATAACAATGGTTTGTTTCCATTTATCCATTAATATAACATTTTAAAAACACCCTATGGAGTAAGCGCAAAATAAGGTCTATGGTGGGCCTTAAAAATCTGGCCTCATTGTACTCATTACCCTTTTTAAACTGGCTATTACGATCTGAATTTGGGCAATCCTATCACAAGTGTACAATGCTCAATACAAGTCTAAATGATGTCCGAAATAGTCAGTTTGTCTACTTTCATTTGAAGGTGATAGAAAATACATGTGACCACATGGCAATCATACTAAAAACGCCGATGTAGTCAAATGTTTTTGAACAGCTGTAAAGGACCATCTACTCACACAAAACGGGGCATAAACTTTGTTGGTTACATGCAGATTTAACAGATCAGTTGAAAAAACTAGAGAAGCGTATAGCCTACATATACACACAGGACTTCACAGAACTAATTTTTAACTAATATGTTTGCTATCATCCTGCATTGACAGTTCATGCATATCTGAAATTGAATCAGGTAGTTTGCTAAAATAACTGACTGAGCTGCATGCTACTGACAGGTCTTGACATTGAGATTGACATTAACAGACAGAGGTAAAGGAATGTAATTCAAGATTCGTTATTGAGCTCAAATACAAAAGCTTATATAAGTATTTTGATTTTGATTAGTGTCTCCTAAATGCATAACTGTAAATCTCAAAATGGTCTTCAAGTCAAATAAAAATACCCTTTTTTTTTTTTTTAAAACAATTTCAGGTTAACATGTGAACACAGTAAATCCACACTGGCTATAATGCGGCAAAGACAACTATGGGCATATGAAGGGTATTTTTTAAAAATGTCTAAATGTCGGATAAGGGCAAGTTGTCTGTTAAATGTTTTAAATAAACACACACACACATATGGCCATAACACTAATTTGATGCTAATGTATGCTACCTTTTACATGTTTATTTATTTATATTTGTTTAATTTTTTCATATATTTTGCTGAAAAGTCTAAAATAGGCTCCACAACAAACATATTTTCAAATTATGGTATATTTTTTACTGGGCAATAACGAAGACTTTCAAAAATAAACCTACAAATATACATATTTGAAATGTAAGATGTGACAACAAGCCCTGCAGGTAAATGACCAAAGAACACAAACACAACAAAATGTAAGAACCTTCTTACCTACTGATCTGCAAGCAATATTTTTGCAGAGGTTCTTGGCGTCACTCACTGTAGAGTATGTTCAGACTAGTCCAAATTTGAAGAAATGCATGTCATACAGTGGGGCTGTGGAAGGAATCAAATCCTGGTTACCCATTTATTTATATGGGGGAAAATTAGGCTTTTTTTAAATTAATTAATTTATTTTTTTCTCTGTGATTGAGAACACAATCTGGAGCAGCATATGCAATCTACTCCACTGAGATTTTAAATCTCATTTAAATCAGTAACAAATATCACAGTGCCACCTATGTGCTACTTTTGCAGTGGTCTCGTCTCAAAGTTTTGGTGGTTAGCATGGATCAGTTAACCCCTGCTGGTAAATGCTGTAACTACACCGTTCTTGGGGGGAAAAAATGACAGCCCTTGAAAAGCCATGATTTTTGAAAGTAGGCGTGGATTCTGAGGATTTTTTTTGTAAGCAACATATTTATCACTACATAATACTTTATTATACTATAAATGGACAGATTGTTCGTTAAAGCCTAAAATGGACAAATATTTACATCTGCCATCACAGTTCTGGATAGAGAATAGGCCTATGTTACTGTGCACGTTGTTGCAGTTCACTTAATGTAAAAACAAAAATAACAGAAATATGTTGCAGGTGGACATGTCAAATTTAATTCATTTTGAAGATTAATATTACCTAAACTCTCAGGGTATTTCTAGTAAATAGCTATAGGAAGAATAGCAACCCTTTATGCTGGTATAGAATGCTTTTTACAGGTTCCATCAAGAACAATGCTTTGAAAGTGCTGTTTACAACTTTAATTGTGCTATAAAAAATAAGAATATTGGTACAAGATGCACTCTGGTATTATTAAAAAATATATTTTTTATGAAATGAATTACAATTTAAAAATGTAAAGACATATAAAAAAAAGAATATCAAGTGTACCCGTCTTGTGAAGAGTTTGTTGACAGGATGGTTGAGCTGCCAGGAGTCAAGTGTGAGGTGGCTTTGAAAAGAGCCACCTCCCCCGAAACAAAAAACACACACAAAACAAGAACTATTTGAGCAGAAAAGGAAAAGGGTATGGTTCTAAATAGAACTATTAATACGAGTGGAGAACTTGTAGAGAACCAGTGTTTTTCTACAGTCTTAATTGGCTACAATTTCTAATTAACATGTGACATCATGACATGTGAACGTGAGATGAAAATGTGGAATAAAATCATTACTTTTGTTTTCTTTGCGCAAAAAAAGTGTTCTCGTAGCTTCGTAACTTTACAGTTCAACCACTGATGTCACACGGACTACTTTGTACGAAATCATCTACGATCATCTTGGTACTTTTCTGGACCTTGAACGTGATAGTTACCTTGCTGTCTATGGGAGGGTCAGAGAGCCCTCAGATTTAAATCAAAAATATCTTAAATTGTGTTCCGAAGATGAACGAAGGTCTTATGGGTTTGGAACAACACGAGGGTGAGTAATTAATGACAGAATTTTCATTTTTGGGTGAACTAAC
>NW_015548298.1:59475-64166 GCF_001515605.1 Sinocyclocheilus anshuiensis | reverse complement strand
ATTTTCATTTTTGGGTGAACTAACCCTTTGTTGTTAAATGTTAAAGAAGCGGTTTCATTTTGGTTTAAATTATTTGTATCAAAATATTTTTTGTAAATAGCTTCATGTGAATTATACAATTTCCAATTGATGTATGACAGATTGTTTAATGTATGACAAATTAAAAATAGCAAAAACAGGAAACATATAGCAATACTTGGTGTACTGGAACACAATATGTATCATTTGTGACCCAGCGTCACATTTTTGGATTTCCGGTGAAGCCAACTTCAATTACTAATAATTACTCCCAGGGTGGAGGTGTTTCTCTCTATAGCACAGCTTTCTGCACCTGGCAGTAGCAAAGATGCTGTTTAATGCCTGCTGATATGTTGGCACCTATTCTGGCCATGGCCCATCCTGTCTGTGTTGGCCAGTGCCCAGTCTTTTTCTTTCATCATCCTCGCTCTTTTGATCTAGCCCTTCATTCTCCTGGTGCTGTTAATCAGCGCTACATGAAGTGGCTTTCTGCCGACAATTGCCAGACTGGACACAGACAAAACATTTTTTTCATAATTGTTATGTAATGTGCAAGCAGGCTTCCAGCATATTTGTCTTGCTCAGATACAGCTAAATATAGCACACAAACACACTCAAATTCATACTGAATCAAAACAATTAAATGAGGTGTGTGAACATTTATTTATTTATTTTTCTTTTCTTAAATGGGACGTTATTGTGTTATTTGTGTGGATTTTAGATGGCCATTTTACCCACATAATATTTTTGGGAGGTTGTATGTTAGGTTGTTCAGCCATGAATTTGAGATAAAGATATTCTTCTTTTTTTTTTTTCTGATCAGAAGCACTGATCAGGAATATTTCCAGTTTCCAAAAGCATGCATATCATGCTTGTCTACTTTGCTTGACACCAATTTTTTATTATTATTTAATTTTTTGTATAGCTGAGTACAATTTGTACCTTCCCCCAAAATAAACCCATAACATGGAACTCAATGTTTTTTGTTTTTTAATATTTTAAACAACAACACCAACAATGTTTCAGTGATGGTGACGATGTCAGTTATGTTGCACTCCCCTATGACTTGCAGAAATATTTTTATACATGTTTGTTTAATTTAGAGATTACAGCATTCCAGAAAGATCAGAGGGGGGAAAAACATGTACAACTAGAGCAAAAAGCAATAAACTTCAAAAGAGAGGTATTAAACACGTGAAGCACAAAAAAAGACAATGTGAACTTCAGAAATCAACCATGTCATATCTTTCCACAGTAGTCTTGTTCTTTCATTTTGGCACATTTTTCTTTTTTTTCTTTTTTTTTATATTTTAAATGGTAGATCAATAAAAAAGTGTTGCAAGACAGAAGAGAAAGTAAAACAAAAATAAATAAAACACTACTAAGCCTTCAGTAACATGGGCCTATCAACACTTGTTTTTAAACTGAAATGTTAATGACTGGATGTTGGATGACAATGTTGTTTCACATGAGATTACAGTAACTGAATGGATGTTGTGTGGTAATGAAGATGACAGCTAAGACCAACACTTAATATCAAATTAGTTTTACACTAACACTCTTAAAAATAAAGGTGCTTCACAATGCCATAGAAGAACCTCATAATATCGCTGTTGCAAGCATAATCATGACTATCATCATAATTGTCATCAAAGCATTATTAAATAACAGTAGTAATATGTGTAACTTGTTACTTTCCCAGAGTTGTTGGTTTATGTAAAGCTGATCTTTGCTTCTTTTTATTGATTTTAAATTCTCATGGTTTTTAAATAGGTGTATGTTGAATATGTTCTCTTCTTGAAGTGTATTCCAGTCTTTTTCTATATTACAAAGAGCTGAACTAGCAGCATCCTGACTGAGTTTAGAGACACAGGCCTGAGGACAAGGAGAGAGGGATGGAGGGGAAGATAAAGGAGGGAGGATGCTGTCTCCTCACGGAAACCGCTGGACACCGAATCGAGGGTCCTTCGTATCACGGATCTCAATCTAAAATAGACAATAAAGAGGGAGAAAAAAAGAGAAAATTATACAAAGAGCAGTCCATATACTTAATCAGAACTGACTATGATTTAAAAAAAAAAAAAAAAAGTTAACCAAAAATTACAATTGTGTCATCATTCATTTACCCTGATGTCCTTCCAAGACTGTATGACTTTCTATCTTCCATGGAACATAAGAAAAGGTTTGATAAATATCTCAAACCTTTTTTTGTCCACACAATGGAAGCCTATGGTCACAAAGCAGTTTGGTTACCAACATTCTTCAAAATATCTTCTTTTGTGTTGCACAGATGAAAGTCAGTCATACAGGTTTAAAATGATTTGAAGGTTAGTAAATAATGACAGGACTGTCATTTTTGGTGAACTATCCCATAATAATAAGTCGGTTTTTCTAGATTTTTTCTAGATTTTTTTTGTATGTAGGCTTGATCAGACGAACCTACATACAAAATATGAAAGGATTCATCAAATACATTTTGGGTGAAATTATGCCTTATCCTTCCATAAGAAAAAAAAAATCAAGTTTGTTACTTGCATGTATACATAATTAAACAAACATTACTTTGGTACAGACCACAACCCAACATAACAATTCAAACCTCTGGAATTACTACAGCATAAAAGTAATAAGCAGCTATCAGTCAGTACTACACTCGATATGCAATCGATATGCAATTCTGTTTTTTGCCATATTCATTTTTAGTTGTTCAGTTGTCTGGGCACATTGAAGCAAAGGAGGAATCAGGGGACAGATGACAGGAGTAGTATAGCATAGCCTGGATCAGCACAGATTGACAAAGGAAGGGAAAGGTTTAATTCAGACAAATAACACATCCTCCTACCTCCTGACCGACTTTGGTCCCTGTTTAGTGTCTGGATTTTGAAGAACATGTGAAAACCAACTATCAAACCTTAACCAAAGAGACACTAAATTGTTTTGAGTAAACAATGCATATATGTATATATAATATGTCTGTGAATTTGGTAAAATTACAGTCTGTGCTACATAAGGACTATTTAAGAATCCTTGGTCTCATGAGAAATATTTGACCCTACATACGTTTTTGCAAAACAAAAATGTTACTATAGTGCAGGTAGACATCAATGCAGGTTCTAGTTGAACTGACCACTAGTGGTCACTAAAAACTATGACTTGTACTTCCATTTAGACAAATGAAGATTAGAGGGAGAGATTTTAGTAAATAGCAGTTTATGGTGTCCATCTCACAAATCTGTCACAGAGCCTCATAACCCTTGGAATATAATGCATGTGTTGTATGAAAATGAGCAGCCTGAGGAGAAAATATTTTGTTGTAGACTATATTTTAGAGCAAAATTTTTTTGTACCTCTAACGGTGGATGGAGCATGGCACTATTAATGAATCTCAGTGAACATGCAAAATAATAGAATGATAGAATGAACCTTGCATTGTAACAAATGCATTGCAAGTGGCTTAAATTAAATTTCTGTAGCCCTTTAAGGATTAATTTTGGTTTTAAAATTAAATGTAGTTTTCAATACTGTAGAACCTTATTTAATGACATGATCAGTTTTCTTATTTTACTATAGCCTCATCTATATTGGAGAAAATCAATTTTACAGTAAACACTTCCCTGTTGAAAAAAACAGCATATGCTGGTTAGGTATGTTTTGAAGCATGGCTGCTGGTTTGAGCTGGTCCTTAGCTGGTTTAAGCTGGCCAAGTGCTGGTCCTAAGCCGGTCCTGAGCATGAGCTAGTTGCTTAGGATCAGCTTAGGACCAGCACATGACCAGCTAAGGACCAGCTTAAACCAGCTAAAACCAGCAGCCATGCTTCAAAACATACCTAACCAGCATATGCTGTTTTCAACAGGGTTTAGCAAGAAACTGCAGCTAATTGCAGTTATTTTCCACAGTACAATCTTCACACAATATTGTTTAAAACAATATAATAAAATCTTCATGTTCTATCTTGCCAAAAGTTTGGCGGTATGCAATAATCCTTCTGATATACCGGTAGATGTTAGTTTTTACATCATTAAAATATATGATAGAATCTTTCAAATTCAACTAAAAAACTTTGTTTGGTAATGATGGGAGTGAACAAGCATGTGGTGTGTGCAGCTGGGATATTTGACCTATACGTAATGATATTGATCTCCAATCATTGTTGATCTTTACTGGTTTTGGGAAAGCACTAAACTGTTCAGTGAAGGAGGGTATGAAAGCAACAGAGTTTTCCCTTTCCAATCCTCTAGGAATACCAATGTTCTGGTTCTGTCTCTATTAAATCACTGATCTTGAGTTCTTAGGGTGTCATTTTAGCTTGCAGAACATCTAAATGAGTAAGTCCAGGGTTTTAACTTTAAATGGAGAGAGTTGTTTAAAGTATAGAAAAAGTCAAACAAATCTCTGCCTTAAAGGGGTCATATGATGCGATTTCAATTTTTCCTTTCTCTTTGAAGTGTTACAAGCTCTTGGTGCATAAAGAAGATCTATAAAGTTGCAAAGACTAAAGTCTCAAATCCAAAGAGATATTCTTTATAAAAGTTAAGAGTCAACCACGCCTACCTAAAACGGCTCGTTCCAACACGCCTACGTCATGATGTGGGAAGATTTGCATAACACCGCCCAAATGTTCAAGCAAAGAAAGAAGGCGTAACTTTTATTCTCGCGGTAGTATTGTTGTTGC
>NW_015548298.1:47593-59349 GCF_001515605.1 Sinocyclocheilus anshuiensis | reverse complement strand
CTGTGTGCTTCGTTGTGAAAGCGAAACTACTTTGTTTGGTCTTCCAAAAGAGGACGATATCCGCTTTGTGCCTAGAGCTGATCTGTGCTGGTCACTGAGGAAATACATCAACTTCGCGCTGTAGATCGCCGGATCGGCTTTCACTGTGGATGAAGCGGAGTCCAGCCCGGGGTCGTCACATGTGGTTGTCACAAGCCCGCCGGACGCTCCTTCGTAGAATCCGCCGGCCGCGCTGTTCTCTAGCCTGCTGGCCTCCGCTCACTCTAGCCCACCGTGTGTTTCGTTGTGAAAGCGAAACTACTTTGTTTGGCCTTCCAAAAGAGGACACGGAACCTTAAACCGCATAAACACATTTCATTACCCCAAATACACCAAATAATGTTCTTTTTAGCAAGATCATATGACCCCTTTAAACTCAGGCAACAAGATATATTTGCAGATAACGGACAGTGTAATTACTAGGATTCCATCCTGGGGTGAGAATTTGTATATGTTGGATGCGGTAAAATTTTTGCTTTGCTGTATGTCAATGCATGTATATGCGTTACTGCTCTATAACAGAATCTGCTGCTGATGAATGTTATGTTTGAATGAGCAATCCACTAGCAGATGGACGGTTAGTTCACAGTCTTTAATGAAAAATGATAACATACAGATAAAGGCAAAAAGAATGTCCAACAGAGGAGAGCTGGAGAGCTCTCTAAACCTGGATCTTGATGTCCCACAAAAATAAGCAAGGCCAAACCAAATCCTTGGGCAGAATGACAGCAGGAAAAGGAAAGCCATCAGATATTTTGTGCAGTAAGAATGGGAAAACTGGAAGCAAGCATAGAACAGTGTCTGTCTGGTCTAACGGTAGTTCAAACACTTGACTGCTTGGATGTATTCTAGGCTTTTGTAGTAATTCACACTGATTGCGCCATCCAGTCGTAATTCCTGCAAAAGTCAACTTAATAGCCAACAGTTTCTCATTTCCAATGTCACAGATTCTCTATCCTGTGGAGAGACAGAGGTTCACCTTGCTGTCCCTGTACAGTGTTGAAAGAGGACTGCTTGCAATAAACTGGACATCAATATCTGGGAAAGTGAATTTGTATGGTCACCGAATGCTCTCTGAGCAGAGCTATGCCAGACAACTAAGGGGGTGGGGGCACCTGACTGTAGTTCCAGATAAACCTTGGGAAGAAATTGGCAAACCCAAGTATTTGTTGAATCCATCTGAACACTCGGGCAGGATGATAAACCCCAAGAGCGGCACCACACAGATATACAAGGGCCACTGTTCTGCAGAGTTTAGCTCTAACCCTAATTAAACACATCCGAAGCAGCCTTAGACTCACTAGAATCTTCCAGGCAGGATGGTTGGAGCAGGATGGAACACGCCTGGATTAAGTGGAGTTGTTTTTTCCCCGTGACTCTACACTCTGGCATAGATAAAGAGGCAACCATGAGGCAAAGATGTGCAAGAACTGAAGATAAATAAAATAAAAAGAAATTTCTTTTCAGTGGTTACTGGAAAGGACAGCATTCCCTGGAGTGGTTGCCTAGGACAGGCGTTTTTAAACCAGCCCTGGAGGCCCCCAGCACTATTACTACATATTTTGTATTCCTCCCTGTGACGAGTGGGGCGGGGCCGAGAGCCATGGGAGCGGAGCGAGGCTGGTAGAGTGAAAGATAATGAGGGACACCTGCACCACACACTGGTCTCGAGTCCCATGGAGGAGCACCAGAAGGATAAAAGGAGGAGCGACGACAGTGGAGGACGAGAGAGGACCAGGCCTCGTCACAAAAAACACTCGTCACACTCCCTTATCAGACACAATCAATTCAGGTCTTGCTACTAATGAGCTGATGAGTAGAAAGCAGTGTTGCTCACAGCAATAGAACCGCAGCTACTGACAAGCATCAGCTTTTACTGGACATGCTGCTAAATAAAGACTCAGCTTACCAGAACACAAACAAAGTCAATTACGGTGTTGGATCTCATCCTTTATTTCCAACAACTGTCCAGGCAGACTGAAGTCCAATATGGCATAGTCCCATATTCAACTCCCCTGGTGAAGGTGAAAAAGTAGTTGTGCTTCCCTGCTGTAGACTGAACGATAATACTTTTCAAGATCTAATGAGAAAGAAGACAGGGCTTCAGAGAAGACAGGGCTTAAACCAAGTTTACCCTGATCAAGCTTAAGGGGCTGGATTTGGGAAAGCTGAGACTTGTGTTTTTCCCAAAAGTACACCTTGGTGACCCAGAGCTGATCACCTTCAGATGATTCCATGCTGGCTAGATTGTAACGGCATGTTTGAATGAGGAATCACTAGCAGATGGTCGGTTCACAGGCTTCACAGGCTTTTCAAACAAACATGATCTCGGCAAAGAAAAAACATAGTCAAAGAACAGAAGAATTCAGGAACCGACACAACATTACGACAAAGCACTCAACAGGTAACCGAATAGGAATGCCAAGACATGTGAAACAAGACAGATATGGGTGATTCCACAGATGACATATTGTCTGCAAGCCTGGGAGTCCATGTGGAAAAAGAAATGCATGTGGCACAATAATCCTCCACCCCCGACCATTATTATTAGACTTCTTAATGTAGTGGTTTTCAACTCTGGTCCTGGGGATTCACTGCTCTGCGCATGCTGTATGTCTTCCTTATCTAACACAGCTGATTCACATCATCGGCTCATTAGGAGAGAGCTCCATGAACTGAACTGAGCGCATCAGATAAGAGACATATAAAATGTGCAGTTTGGTGGAACACCAGGGGCCTCATTTTTAAAATGTTGTGTAGAAACTCTCCTACATTTCATTTTACAGTCATTTCCAAAATGTGTGTAGGTGTGATTCAAAGAACTATTGAATGCACAAAACATACATATGCCCCTATTTCAGGTGTGAAATTTATAAATCGCAAATGATCTTGAAATTGTGTGGAGCTGAATGGTTTCAGATCTCTGCCTTTTAAAAACCACCTAATTAATGTAATTAACATAATAGAGTTCAAATCCTTTCCTTGAGAATGGTGAGCAGCAAGAATTGTTTAAATTTCCAAATACCTGCTGTACTAGAACACCGAAAACTGTGTATGTCTGCTTAGACCCTGACGTGACACTAAGCACTTTTCCATGTGAAAGACAATTTTTATAAATCTGAATGTTGCCACGGATTTTACTGTACAGACATTCTAAGATCAAATCTGTGCTTACGCACGTACCCCAGAACTGGATTTGAGAACCACTTCCCTTGAATGCTATATCCTTTTTCTATTCTGAAAGTACTGTCAAGTAGTAGTTGTTGTTGTTTTTAGTGAATGACAAATATTTTATGACTACATCAAAGTATCCCACAAACATATACAGACATTTATTGGACTGGGCCTCTGTGGAAGTTCACTGTCTTCTTTGCTGTTTTAATAATATAGCACTTTCTGATGACTCATGTTGAAGAATTAGCCAATTTAACAAAAATGAGATTACACACATGAGTCATAATAAATCATCGTGGGTTTTGGGAGTGAATGCAATTTACAGTAATCTAAAGATGGATCACACAATCAGTTTCTAATCAGTATTCTTACATGAGAAGCCAGGTGTAGATACTTGAAACTTTCTTTAAGATGCCTTTATTATGTCTGTGGGCCACATCATCTCAACTTTGTAACAAAAGATACAAGAATGAGTTTACAATAATTCCTTAGGCTGGAAGTATGAGGCTGTGCTTTAATTAGGAGAGGATTGTAGGACTCAGTGGCGTAACTAGGAATGTCTAGGCATTAGTGCAAAACCATTTTATGGGATTCCCACCACTATCTGCATTTTAAAATGAAACTTGGGGTAAATAATTATTTGATCACAAATATAATTAATTACAATTGAATAATAATTACGCCATTAAACCCTGGCAACTATCCCATGGCTTTGTTTCTTTCTTCCTTTAATTTGTGCGATTAGGCTTTTTAAATATAAAATTACATTTTAGAGGTGGAATTCTTAATGATCCAATGTTCATACTGTACAATTTAGAATTAGAAAGGGGAAAACAGTAAAATCATAAACTTTATTGACCCTGGCCTGTTTCCATATGCATATGCTTAATCTAAAATAAAAATTGGAGGTAGCCACCATAGATGGGATACACAAAGTAAAATACATATGCACTGATGCATATGTTACATTACGTTCATAATATTGAGACCAGTGGTGTAATTGGGGCCATACGCTTACTTTTTTCCAGGGCAATTAGTATACAATCACATTTAATGATCAATATTTGCTTATACCTTTGATATACCCATTTGTTTTGCTGCTTCAGAAGTACACAAACAACTGTCATGTTACAGTATACTGTTTCTAGGGGTGTAATGGTTTATCAGGGCATGATAATTCACAAAAACATAACATTGTCCATCTTAGAAATGATTAAATTAATCATTGGTTTTAGTCTGTTATATCGTCCAAATGAACCCAATGCTTTCCATTCTCTGGGGCATACTTTTCAGAAATTCTTAAGTATTTTATGATTTGGTGAACTGGTTGCAAATTCGTATGAATGTATTGTCATCTCATTTAAATATTTTTTGTGCAATCTGCTCCCTCATAGGGTTTAGGGGAGAACACTCATCGTGATGTTTTCCCTACAAAAACAAGATCATGCAAATTCATATAAAATTGCACACCCTTACATATACTTAAAAATTCACATGGGGCTCACCGTTGACAGGACAGAAACTGCACTTATTTTATATATATCAAGCATGTCTCACTTTGTATTTTTTATTACATTCATATATAATTAGCAGTTACTACCAACCTCGCAAATATTTATGTATGTTCTATAGTAAAACTACAGTGGACAGAGATAGACTTAAGTCAAAATGTGTGATTAAGTCAAAATTCAGTATACATTTAGTGGAATTTGTATGCACCATGCAGCTCTTTCAAGAACAACTGGGTCATTCTTGTTTGGTAGTAATCAATCAATCAATATGAATTTCAAAACAAACTTCCTGGTTAAACAGGGCATATTTTAATATGAACAAATTACCCACAAATAATGGTTATTTTACTAACAAACTGAAGTGCATACGCCAAGATCAAAGAGGCTTATGATCAATTAGTTCCAAAAAGAAATACAAAACCTGTCCTAATTTAAAGAAAATAAGTTGACAAAAACATTGAATTCAAGATTTGGTGATAGTACAGCATAACATGAGATTTATTAGCTATGTTTTAGGCCAGTCATTTTTGACTGGGAAAACCATAAGTGTAACAAGGTGGGGAAAAAATCCCCCCCAAAATACAAAAATTATCCCAACATTTTTGGGAAGTTAACAGGATTAATCAAATCCAGTAGACTATTTGAAGAAGAGAAACAACTGAAAAACTAGTTGTTCAGTTCGGCTTTGTACACACTATGCAGATTTTCTGTAAATGCTGTTGTCACTATACTTATAATGTTTTGTACAGAAGTGGATAAAAGCACTCAGAGGAGTGTGTACATGGCCAGTAGTTTTCTTTTCAGTGACAAATGCTATGTATTTTCAGTTGAAAAAACAAGGGAAATTAAACACTGGATATTATGTGTTTTTTTTTATGTGAAGTTTTTTTAAAGGGACTGCCTGATAGTAAATCTTTTAGGACTACGCCACTGATCTGACCTTTCTTTCAGATCCTTTTAATAACAGAGTTGGATTGAATGTGAATGTAAAATAATGCGACAGGGCTTGGTTGTTGTGGCCCAACTGTGACTACTCTACCTGAAATGCAGATAGTTACGCCACTGCCAAGGAAATTACACACAAAAGGACACAACAAGGGAGTGTTAAACACCATTACTTCATTAGCATTAGAGCTGACAGGATCAGAAAATATTCCAAGTGTGAAGCTCCTTGGTAATATCAGATTAGAGCTACATGCTATGATTGCATGCATAGTTTTTTAGGGAGTGATAAGATACAGTGAAGTTAAACTGTACTGAAGTTAAGAGCTTACTCCATCCACTCGAAGAGATGACCCTACACGTAGAGGTTGCTGTGGAGGAAAACTGCTGTTAATAAAATTCTGATAACACTGCAGCTGTTCATACACATTTGACTGTATACACCAACAATCAGATGTACCAACTATGCCTAATATAGAGGCACATAGAGCACATAGAATAGTTGTTGTTGTTTTTTTGAATGACTCTTTCTCCAAATTTATTGTATAGAAACACCCTACTTTGATTAGCATGGAAAACATTTGCTCAGTTCTTTTACCAGAGTTCAGTTTAAAATGTTTTGTAATAAATTGTCTTGCACATGGTAGGCTCAAAAGGAGCTATATTCGTGTAGTACAAATAGCAGGCCAGATATTTGCTTCCATGCTCGCCAACATAGCTTTTGACACATGCACTTTTTCATGCAGTCTTTTACCTGCTTTGAATAATAAATGTCTTGTTATGCTTTGTGTTTTTAATGTCTACCCATGAATGACATTTATAAATAAGTATATGTGTGCAAAAATGGGGATTTTATAAAGTAAGCTAATTGCTAACCATGACAACAGAAAATACATATAGTCAGGGAGATACTACAAGACTAATGTTTGTGCCACAACAACTTTACATGACCACACAAGCACAAAAGTCACAGCAGCAGAACGACTTACCCTGGATACTGCCAAATCTGTGAAGACAGAATAGAAGTGATTGTTTAGTAAGGTGTGTGCTGTGTAGAGTTTGCATTATTTACCAGTTTTAATACTGGATTTTCCCCCAAAGCCTTCAAAAGAAGAATACAAAGACAATGGAAATCTATATCAATGTATCAGTGCTTGTAGTCATTGCTTTTTGTCCAGCACTAGGTTCTGTGTTCTTGATTTTGCTGTCATGCTCCTCATTCTTGTCATGCTAACTGTGCCATCAACCATCCTGTTTATTTATTATCATGTGCAGTCCAAATAACTGTCACTATCTTTTGTATTGTCCTGATGTTATATTGGTTAATTGTATGCAAGTGCTGGTGGTTTTGTTCTGAGTTTAGAACTCCTGCACTCGCCTTTAGTAAACCAGTGATACATTTTTTTTTATGGAACATTTTACTGAGCCCATCAAAGCAGACCTACAATGGTTAAATTGAGCCAAGACAATATAGGATGGAGTTCCACAACATTTGATGCAAAACCAGTGGAAAATGGAAGGTTGTTTGTCAATCCATTCCATTTTGTACTTGCTTGCTCCATTTCAGATTAATCCACTGCATATATTCTGGCTCCATATAGCCAGCACACTCCCTCAAAAATGCCTTATATTTCATTATAAGAATTATCCTCATATGATCAGTGGTGGACAACCATAGATTACATCAAGCAACACAGCTATCAGGTGCACAGTCCACATCTCTATCACACATCAATAGACTGCTCTCCATTCTGAAAACACAAAATAAAAATAAATACACTGCTATTCCTGTATATACTGAATTTCCAATGACACACAGTTACTTGCTTTGAACGCCGTAGGCTAATATTTGTAATATCCAATTGTACATACGGTGTTCATCTCATTTCCACTGGCTACTGGGTAATGTTAAGATTCTGTGTCCTGCACCATGGGCATATCTTAGTCTTGTCATGATGTTAATGGTATGTTCACAGGTGGATCTCACTTTAGTACACCTTATATAAGTGTGCATAGTCTTAAAGCCCAGGAAGAGTCTTTCTAACATTAGACCAACACAATGCATGTAGTGGAACATGTCAAAGAATGAATTTTAATGAATGAGATTTAATGAAAATCAGGTTTGGCAACCTCCCACAAGGTTTGTATTGATTTTTCAGAACCTATGCCCCAGATATCACAGATGCTGTGCACACAAACTCACACATTTTTCTTCTTCCTCTCGTCATCGCTTATGTACCTTCTTTCCAAATTAATTAGCAGAGAGCAAGGTTGATGGTGAACATGTATGTGCCATGACAGCGGTGGAGTGCCAAGCTGCTGGGGAGAAAGCAGCAGATCCTCTTATCTTCCTGGAATCTGACGTAACCATGACAACGTCCCCAGTTGATTTGGAATGCTATAAAGGAATTGGGGGTGTTTTTTCTTCAGATTTCTCTCTTTTTTTCTTGCCAATTATTGATTGTTGTAAAAGCATTCACAGGATGAGGAAATATGGAAATGCTGTCAAAAAGTCTGATTTAAGATATGAGCATACTGTATACGTCTGTACACACTCATCAGAGTAGTATTTACACCTGGCCACTTCATGCATTTTTGATTGTTCGGAATGTTTTGCAATTGAGCTTTTTCTATTAATGTTTGGCTACCTAAATGTGTGGCCACAAAACAGCCCCTTCCTGTGCTAATGAAGCTAAAAGTAGTTCATTTCTGTTGTAATAATAAAACTCTCTTCTGCCCATATGGCAGTTAATGTTTGAGTTTTGCGGTTGCTACATCCGTCTCACCCGTCATTGCTTACTCATGTGTGGATTATAGGGCTACCAATCTTCCGTATGCCGACATACTCCCAGTTGGAAGGAGTAAACTTGCATATGTTGCATGAACAAGCAGATGCTTTTCCATTTGAAAGAGGTGCGTCTGAAATACATCCTGAAGATTGGATTGCAGTGCATCTTGAATGTGTCTTGGAAGACACTTACACTTGGTCTTTTCATGACTGATTAGTTATGATGGCCAAGTGTAAATATCCCCAGTCACTCAAGCTTACTTACACATCATATCAGTCACCAAAACAAAGCTAACAAAATGATGGCATCCCAAAAAAATCCACAGCAACACTGCGACTGTTTTGTCATATCAAACAATAACCAGTTAATTAATTGATTAAAAATCTGTAGGCCATCTCTCACCTTTATTTTCAGCCTTGATTTCATCGTGCATAAAGTCGTTCTGGCGGTTTCCAAGGACAAAAGCAAGAAAGGACAGGATGAGAGCATCTAGGATGCCGATGATGGCCAGTATGTAAGTCCAGCGCACTGAACAGTTTCCCAGTGTGTACTTTCCTGTCTCCTCTCCGCACATATCCCGGATGACCTCTGCATCCCAGCCATCTGGGAAAATCAAACAGCCCAGCACCAGGCACACAGCTGCCAAGAGACAAAGTTGAGAGACTGAGACAAAGGATTGTATCACAAAAATTGAAAAAAATAAATAAATGAATAAATAAATTAAAAAGAAACAGTGGTCAGAGTACATGTGTAAAATATCCAAACACTAGTTACATATAAATTAAGACAAATGAATAATTTAACCATAAATCTAAACAGTACCATATAGAAAAGTTGGTCACCTTCTATTTTACAGCGCTCATGTTGCTGTACATCTACACAGCAGTAAGTAATAAGTAACTTAACAAATACTGTGCTATTGTGTTACATGTTTACATTTTAACTGTGTAATTATTTTTTGCAGCTGCTTGTACTTCATACTTTGTATATACACTACACAGGCACTGCAATATAAAGTGTTACAAGGTTCTAGCATAACTGTATCTGCTAGATGGAGAGTGAGAGAAACAAAGGACATAAAGAGCAAGTTTATATAAAAATATTAGTTTTTTTGCTGACAATCTTTTTTAGTCCCAAAGAGCAGAACAAGGTTGAAAACGACTGACATGGCATAAGGTCCACTTCAAAACCTTTAAAAAAATTAGGAAGGATGCATTAATGTTATACCTGTAAGAAACAACCTAAAAAGGGATGTGCAAAATTTCATCAAGGCTTTTCTCATTTATAAAGGGTGAGGTACTGTAAGTTATAGTAACAAATTGGAATATATTTACATTTTAAAACCAAGGTGATAGATCAGAAAAAAAAAAATGCAAGACATTTTTTTTTTGTTTGGTTAGATTTCCAGGCAAACAAGTGCAATCCAGTGGACTGCCTGTGTATCACGCAACCAGTGCTTTTTTGGTCATGCCCTCCTTTGTAACATTTTTGCATAAGGGGAAAAAAAAAACATGGACATCATTTATATTCATACATTAACCTTTTTCCAAAGTGACTTAAAAATGAGAATATTTAATATACAGTTGTGCTCAAAATTATTCATACCCTTGGTAAATATGATTGAAAATATGAAATAAATCCGCATTGTTTATCCACTTGATCTTTCATTAAAAAAATATCACAAAAATTGAAAAAAATAAATAAATGAATAAATAAATTAAAAAGAAACAGTGGTCAGAGTACATGTGTAAAATATCCAAACACTAGTTACATATAAATTAAGACAAATGAATAATTTAACCATAAATCTAAACAGTACCATATAGAAAAGTTGGTCACCTTCTATTTTACAGCGCTCATGTTGCTGTACATCTACACAGCAGTAAGTAATAAGTAACTTAACAAATACTGTGCTATTGTGTTACATGTTTACATTTTAACTGTGTAATTATTTTTTGCAGCTGCTTGTACTTCATACTTTGTATATACACTACACAGGCACTGCAATATAAAGTGTTACAAGGTTCTAGCATAACTGTATCTGCTAGATGGAGAGTGAGAGAAACAAAGGACATAAAGAGCAAGTTTATATAAAAATATTAGTTTTTTTGCTGACAATCTTTTTTAGTCCCAAAGAGCAGAACAAGGTTGAAAACGACTGACATGGCATAAGGTCCACTTCAAAACCTTTAAAAAAATTAGGAAGGATGCATTAATGTTATACCTGTAAGAAACAACCTAAAAAGGGATGTGCAAAATTTCATCAAGGCTTTTCTCATTTATAAAGGGTGAGGTACTGTAAGTTATAGTAACAAATTGGAATATATTTACATTTTAAAACCAAGGTGATAGATCAGAAAAAAAAAAATGCAAGACATTTTTTTTTTGTTTGGTTAGATTTCCAGGCAAACAAGTGCAATCCAGTGGACTGCCTGTGTATCACGCAACCAGTGCTTTTTTGGTCATGCCCTCCTTTGTAACATTTTTGCATAAGGGGAAAAAAAAAACATGGACATCATTTATATTCATACATTAACCTTTTTCCAAAGTGACTTAAAAATGAGAATATTTAATATACAGTTGTGCTCAAAATTATTCATACCCTTGGTAAATATGATTGAAAATATGAAATAAATCCGCATTGTTTATCCACTTGATCTTTCATTAAAAAAAATAAAATAAAATAAAATAAAAATCTAACCTTTAATTAAAGTAAAAAAAAAAGTGAAAGTAGGGGAAAATCACATTATGAAATAAATAATTTTCTCTAATACAGTAAGAGGACATGTGTCTATATCGTCCTAATGCACGGTGAGGAGGAGAGTGGCCAAAGACTCCAAGGATCACAGCTGGAGAAACTGCAGAAAATTGTTGAGTCTTGGGGTCAGAAAGCCACAAAAAAAAAAAAAAAAACCAATGTTGTTTGGGAGGGTTTCAAGAAAAAACTAGAAAATAAAACGCTCTCATCCAAAAACAAACTCCAGCATATTTATTTGCTAGACACGGCTGGAACTTTAAACGGGACTGGGTTCAATGGTCAGATGAAACTAAAATGTAGCTTTTTAGCAGCAAACACTCAAGATGGGTTTGGTGCACAAAGGGATAAAAAAGCAGCCCATGTGTACAATGAAATATACTGCTGGATCTTTAATGTTGTGGGCCTATTTTTCTGCCGGAGATCCTGGATATCTTGTTCAGATAGATGGCAAAATGGATTCTATAAAATACCAATGGATAAAAAATTAAAAACTGACTGTCCATGCTAGAAATCTTATAATGGGCCATGGTTGGATCTTCCAAC
>NW_015548298.1:43222-47501 GCF_001515605.1 Sinocyclocheilus anshuiensis | reverse complement strand
AAATAAAATATCTAAAGGATTGATGATACAGATTAATTTTCACAGCCTTCTTTGATCATATTTACCAAGGCTATGAATAATTTTGAGCACAAGTGTATATGAGCTAATATTTTTTTTTTGTAATTCAACTTTTTGATTGTTCAACAGTCAAAACTTCGTACATCACCACAGTATTCAATATTCACCTTTCCAACCAATTACATATTCAGCCACTAGTCACCATCAATGTAATAAAACAAAAGCACATGGAAATTTAACAGTTGTTAAGGAGTCCTGCTCATCAATCACACCATTTTTATATGCTGCCAAAAATGATCCCATGTTTTTTTCATTTCTCCCTCACTCTGCAGTCTCCCCAACATGCACTCATATGATGCAATTTCAATCATCCCATCAATCCAATCTTTCAAATCTGGGGTTTTGGGGCATTTCCAATTGCGCAAGATCATCCTGGCAGCTGTGATACAACCAATCTTAATAAGGGTAAAAGCATTTTTTGCTATATTAGGTACAGCTGATTATTCTCCAAGAAGGCATAATTGTGGTTACACAGGTAAATTAAAGCCCAACCACTCTTCAAGTATGTAATGTAACAAATATGTAAATAAGTGCCCTCGTCTTCCTTACATTTCCAACAGATATTATTTCCAGCTATCCCCATCCTGTAAAGTCTAGATGGTGTATAATAGTATCTATGTACTATTTTGTAATGAATGAATTTTCCCCTAGCTTCCCTTATGTTCTTACCCACATTAGATAAGATATCCAGCCAGTCATCATCATGAATATTAATCCCCAAATCCTTCTGCCATATTGTTTTCAGGTTATTACAAGTATCCGCAGTTACATTAAGCATTGATTTGTAACACACAGAAGCAGTTTGAGTTTCACATGGTAACTTAAGATAGGCATACACAGGGTTATCACTTGCACTGAATTTGTTCTTAACACAGTGTCTGATCTGCAGATATTTCCAAAAGTTTCCTTGGCCCACAATATTATATTTTTCCACCAATTCAGAATATGACAGAAATATTCCATTCTCATATAGATCGCCAATTACTGTTACCCCTTTAAGATGCCATTGTTTCCAAAACACCCCTTTTTTGCCTATACAGATTTCAGGATTATTCCACAATGAAGCATATGACTGTTTATGATGTCATGTCTTACACAGTTTATTAATTTTGCTCCAGACATGTCTTGAGTGTGTTATCACTGGATTTGAGTCCCATTTAGCTCCAGAGCTTTGCGAGAGAATACTAATGCGATGAAATGGTGAGGCCAGTCCAACTCAGAGTCTGTCTCACTCCAATGTTTAGCCAGTTTGGCCATTTCAAAAGAGAAATTATACATCCTCACATCCGGTAATCCAAGGCCCCCCTTGTCCCTTGGGGAAATCAATTTACTAATTTTAATCCGAGGTCTTTTTACCATTTTGACAACATTCACTTTACCCCATAGAAAGTTTCAGCTGTTCCCATTTGTCCACATAATTTGTTATCTTTGACAGCAGTGGGTCATAATTCAACATCATTTTATCTTCCAAATTCTGAGTTAGTTTAACCCCAAGCCAACACCTTACAGTCCACATTAATAAGGCTTACTGGTCTAAAATTAGCAGGATCCGTTAAATCCCTATCCTTTTTAGGTATCAGTGTTATCAATGCTTCCATAAAAGTACTAGGTAACACTTCAGCTTCAAACGCCTCTATATAGACTTCTGTTAAAATTGGAGCCAATATGTCGACATACTTTTTGTAGTATTCTGACGAAAGCCTGTCTGCCCCCGATGATTTGCCAGGCTTCATAAAGGTTATTGCAGCTCTGACCTCTTCTTGTGTAATGGGAACGTCTAGAGACTCTGATTGTAAGACATCTAATTTAGGCATCTTTATATCCCTCGTTTCCTCGTTTTGTTAGCAGCGTTTTGTTGTTTTAATTGTCTGGAAAGGAGCTTGCCCGCTTTTTCACCTCCTTCGTAAAACCTAGTTCGTAGTCTAAATAATGCATACTCAGCTTTTTTAGTATATATATCATGTAACTGAAATTTGTATTTCCAAATATCCTGATATAAATCATTAGAGTAAAGTCTAGCCAACTCCTTCTCCATTATACAAATAGTTGTTTCCAATTTCTTAACCAAATCTGTTCCGTCCTTTTTCTTTCTTGCTGCTTGCCGTTGAAGTTTAAACCAGCAAAGGACCAGCTTAAACCAGCATCCCAGCGTCCAAACATACCTAACCAGCATATGCTGGTTTTTTCAACAGGGTGAGCAATACATTTCCCTCTAATATATGCCTTTGAGGCCTCCCATACAGACGCCAATCTATCAGTGCTTCTAATATTCAATTTAAAGAAAGAGGTCAGATCATCAGCCAACAATGTGCCAAAACATTCATCTTGTAATAATGCAGTATTTAAACGCCACCTTCCCTTTCTACCAACTTCTGTGTTTAGAGCTATATCCAATTCTACCGTTGCATGGTCTGATAACACTATAGCTCCAATTTTACAATCTACAACTTGGTCAATAATAGAATTTGAAACAAAAAAAAAACTATCCTAGAGTGAGATTTATGGCAATGAGAAAAAAAAGTATACTCTCTTTCCGTTGGATTGACCAGGCACCATATATCAGTCAATCCGATATCCTCTGTTAGCATATGAAGGGCAGCCCTATCCCTTGGTATAGAAGGTCCTTGATATATACTCTTATCCAAAACCCCATCCATAACCTGATTAAAGTCCCCTGCCAAAATGATTTGTCCCTCTTTGTCCCCAAGAATCTTGTTTATCTTATTAATAAAATCTGGATCTGCCTTATAGGGGCATATACATTGCATAATATCACTTTAACTCCATTAATTAGAGTTTCTATACATATAATCCTGCCAGCATCGTCTTTAGCTTCCGTTAACATTAAAAAAGTAAGCCTCTTATTTATTAGGATAATTACCCCATTTTGTTTGCTCGTAAATGATGAATAAAATACATGTCCCACACGGAGTGAGGCTGGATATGACTGTGTGTATTTGACATTGACACTTCTTCTCAGCATCCTCCGCGACGCAGTGAATTCCCTTCGTCTTCTGGCCAGCTCTTTTGATATGTCGGTGAAGAAGGAAATCCTACATCCATCCCATTCGATCATTCCTTTTTCTCTGGCCGCTTGTAGTACTTTCTCCCTGGCTGACGAAAGCAGAAACTTAATCAGAACTATTCTTGGTGGTCGATCAGCATCGGGCCTAGGAGTGAAAGCACGATGCGCCCTCTCAATCTCAAACTCTCCATCAGGATCAATTCCCAGTCCCTCCGATAGGATTTTATACACGCACTTGATCATTCCACCTGCCTCCAGCCCCTCTTTCAGACCGATCATCCTCACGTTGTTGCGGTGGCTCCTGTTTTCTAAATCCTCAATTCGATTCCACATAACTTCCAGGCGTTTATCATGCCGTTCGCCATCACCAACGAGCTTCGAGGTGACATCTTCCATGTTGGAGATGCGGCCCTCCGCTTCGTCCAGCCTTTCTTGGATTGCGTTCACCGAGTTTTTGAGATCGGTGACAACCTCTTTGATTGATGACACATCTGTCGCCACCCCTTGTAAGGTAGAGTTAATTTTACTTATTTCGGATAATAAGTTTTCCATCTTTGAATCTTGATCTTTCCGCTGGGGTGACGGTGACTCATGTGGCGGCGAGGTCTGTCTCATTGTCATGCGGCTCGTCGAAATCCCCATAAAATACTTAGATGTGGAGGTCGACATCTGCTAAGGCACCTTTTTATTCCACAAATATTTATGCTCACCAGGGACGCTAGTTGTAATAAAAATGTGGAGTGAATATGCTCGGATAATTTGAAAATATTGGTGGGCCTACAGAGCTATACAACTATGCTGCCATCTTCTTCGGCGATCCCACGTGACTCTATATGAGCTAATATTAAATTTTTTTTAAATAAAAAAGTCTGTAATAGCTTAATTGTAAAAATATATATAATTATACATACCATTTGTTTTTGTACTACATTGTTCTGTTATTTTTAGTAAAATACATAAAACCTTTTACAAATAACATAAAAACATATATCAAAATAAATGACTAAATAAATTTATTTAGATTCTAAAATTCACCTAGAAACTAATTTTTGTAATTGTTAAAAACAAACACAACAAAAATAACAAAAATAAGTTACCTAGGCAGTTACTCATTCCACCTACTTCACCTATTCCAGACCTCTGAACCTTTTCTCCCTTCATTTTTTTTTGCATATA
>NW_015548298.1:38994-42856 GCF_001515605.1 Sinocyclocheilus anshuiensis | reverse complement strand
TGCAATTACTTTTTCACGTAGTGCCAGGCAGGTTTGGACAGCTTTTTTCCCTTAATAAATTAAATCATAATTTCAAAACTGCAGTTTGTATTTACTCAGGTTATCTTTGTGTAATATTAAAATTTGTTTGATTATCTGAATCTTTTAAGTGTGACAAATATGCAAACAATTAAAAAAACAGGAAGGGGGCAAAAACTTTCACACCACTGTATGTATATATATATATATATATATTCAAATTTGGCACAACAACAATGCAGACGAGGACCAATTATGCAGAGTTTTTACTCCTCCTTTTTCCTTATGGTGATGAGTGTGATGCATTTCCACATGAATGGAAAATTTGTGGGTGTATTGTAAACTGAACAGGCAGAGCAGAGAGGAAGATTTTCTATAAATAATCACTTAAATTGTTGTCCTGTTCTTCACACAAAAGAATTTCACAGCTTCGCAATGCAGAACACAAAATGCCAGGGCTTCATGGTAAAACTGAATTCATGGTAGAATTAATTTATCTAAAAAAAATTGCTTTATGAGCCTTACGGTTTTGTGAAATTGATTGAAAGATCATTTAAGAAGAGACAACAAAGACACTGAACTTCAAGACTGTAAACACAAAATTACAGTGTTCATACAAAGATTTATTTTTGTAAGCTGTGGGGGTGGTAATGCTTTTGCAATGGGGCCCATACAATCCTAGTTACACCACTGTTACAAAAGTTTCTTTAATACATTAGAACTCCCAGGTTGTTCCCAAAATATGGGTTTGTACAGATGCAGAGCAGGAATCCAGGATTATTTTGGTGACTGGGCACTTTGACAACTATTTTTAGAAGATGGCAAGGTTGTAAGTGTTGCCAGATTCATTTTTTAAATTAATCTTTAATTAAACTAGTTTAAAAAGTCATGCATTGAGAATATCTTAATGTTGCTTTATGTATTATGTTGTAAATTATTTGTTTTATGCATGTTAAAAATGTAACTTAATGTCAATAAATGTAATTTAATAACTAAATTAAACTGACAAATTGTATCAGTGGCAGTAATTTTTATGGGATAGATCATGTAGAAATAGATCCTTGAAATGCAGGTTAAGTTTTAGTGTGCCTCTCTATGATTTTTACTATGCCTTTCAGGCCACTCCATTAAAATTTTCCTGGAGGTTCTACTGTTTCTACTTCTATCTGATGTCATAAAGATGAATACATCAGTGCAAGACTGCCTGCATAGAAACAGATCGATAACTACTTCTTCATCTTCGTCTCTTTGGCCCACTGCCGCATATTAGTGATATGGACAGACAGGAAAGATATTACACAATCACAGCATATTACACTGAAGTCTTAAAGTAGACTTAACCTCTAAGTAAAGTGTCTGGAGTCTGGACTATAGTGATCATAATGATCCTTTTTTTTTTTTTTTTTTACATTAATTCAAATATTTCCTATACATGGGTGTCTCTGCTTTCCAAATTTCATTTATCACCTAAGAAACAGGACTTTTGGAATAATGTGCTCTGCATATATAAATCTAGAATAGATCTATCTAGATGTCTTACGACAGTTTGACATGTCATGTCTAACATAAACCAAACACTGCATTTGAGGGAAAAAAACTCATATTAACGTTAGCTGTGAAACAAGGTGGTGAGACTCTTATATAGGAGTGTTTTGCTGATTCATGGCCCAGTAAACCTGACAAATCATAACGTCAAATATAAATACGAAGCCATCTGTAAAAATATCTGAACAATGACCAGACCTTTCAACATGACACTGACCCAAAGCATGCAAGCATCTGATCTCATACCAATTTGACATGGTACGTGAAAAGTCTGTAATCCTTGTTTTTGTTTTTTTTAGTAATTGCATAGTTAAAATGACATATGTATGAATAAGACATTTTTGTCTAAATATCATTCATCTGTATTGTATGTAAATATAATATATGAGCACTTCAAGTAATAAATAACTCATGGTGTGCATGCCCACTTGAAGACCAGACAGAGTGGTGCCATTAATCTGTGTCTTGCTCTACAAGAAGATAATAAAGGAAGATTTCATGTCTGCAATATTCCTGCAGTATTATAACCCAGAGCTTACATAATTACACAGGCACATTCTCACCTCTTTATGTATTAATAATGTGTGTATGTTTAGACCAGGTTTACACACACAAAAAAATATGTTTTTGATGCTGCTCACTTTATTTAAACAATTCATTTTGATTTGACACCATAGTTTCAGGTTTCTCGTTCAAACATGATTGCATCATGTTAAACTGACTTGAAACAGTAACTTTTCGGCTTAACTCGGTGTTTTCATTTTGAAAGAACATGTTTCAATCAAGTAGCTCAAAATAAGTTTTACACCATGCTTTGTGCAGGGCTGGATATAGGGAGAGAAAACATTAAAGGGGTCATATGATGCTATTTTATCATTATTTTGTGTATTTGGTGTAACAGAATATGTTGACATGCTTTAATGTTCAAAAAACACACTATTTTTCAAATACTGTACATTATTGTAGGTCCTCTATGCCCCGCCTCTCTCAAACACGTCGTTTTCCACAAAGCCCCCTCCTTTGACAAGCGATTTATGCACCAAGATCTTGTAACACTCCAAAGAGAAAGGAAAACTTGAAATCGCATCATATGACCCCTTTAAAATAAAGTGTTATTTTATTATAATTTTTTTTAGCAAAATGAGTAAATAGGGAGACTTAGTAATGTCTAGTGTTCCGTTATGTTGCCATTTTAACATTTGCCATGTTGCCAGTTGCCAATAACTAATATCATATGTGTAAAGAAAAGTTATATTTTACTTGCTAATATGTTATTATAACACTTTGGCTGAACTTGCATGGACAGTGGTTATACATGATGGGAACATAAGCAAACTTGAGTAAACTCAAACTAAAATTAGACATGTCCAAATAACTTGATTTGATCGTGTCCAAATAACATGATTCAGTCACATGGAATCACTGTCCATGACTGAATCATGTTCAGCCAAAGAGTTTGTTTGTTTGCAGTGTTTGTTATTATTGCAATTATTATTATGTATAATAATATAATCATTATTATGAATATATAAATATCACATCACACATTATCTACATCTGTTTGTCAGTGAGTGTTGTATGTGGTGTCAACATATTGTTTATTTCCGTAAATCAAAGATGGTCTGTAGTGGACATCTGTAGTGGGTCAGTACCTTAAGCCAGCAAATACACTACCGTTCAAAAGTTTGGGATCAATAAGATTTTAAATATTTTTTCACCAAAGTTTCTTGTGCTCATCAAGGCTGTATTTATTTGATAAAAAATACAGGAAAAAACCCTGTTATTTTGTGAAATATTATTGCAGTTTAAAATAACAGTTTCTATTTTAATATACTTTAAATTTATTCCTGTGATCAAAGCTGAATTTTCAGCATCATTATTCCAGTCTTCAGTGTCATGATCCTTCAGAAATGATTCTAATATGCTGATTTATTATCAATGTTGGAAACAGTTGTGCTGCTTCATGTTTTTTGGAATCTGTGATACTTTTTTCAGGATTCTTTTATGGATATAAAATAAAAAACAGCATTTATTCAAATGGTAATCTTGTGTTGCAATATACACTACCATTCAAAAGTTTGGAGTTTCTTTTTTTGAAAGTAATGAATACTTTTATTCAGCAAGGATGTGTTAAATGGATAAAAAGTGATAGTAAAGACTCATATTGTTAGAAAAGATTAAAATTTTAAATAAATGCTGTTCTTTTAAACTTTTTATTCATAAAAGAATCCAGAAAAAAATATCACAATTTCCCCCCAAAAAAAACATGACGCAGCACAACTGTTTCCAGCACTGATAA
>NW_015548298.1:36792-38928 GCF_001515605.1 Sinocyclocheilus anshuiensis | reverse complement strand
AAAATTCAGCTTTGATCACAGAAATAAATTATATTTTAAAGTATATTAAAACAGAAAACCAATGTTAGAAATTGAAATAATATCTCACAATATTACAGTTTTCTGTATTTTTGATCAAATAAATACAGCCTTGATTAGCACAAGAGACTCCATTAAAAAACATTAAAAATCTTACTGATCCCAAACTTTTGAACGGCAGTGTATATTTAAATGGTAAAGGACTACTAATACCCAGCAGTTAAAAGAATTCTTGCAACTGAAATGGCCATTTAGTTGATGTAAGAGACTGATTTTACTTTATGACTACAAACAGGTATTTCTGTCAGAGGGTAACAATACCAGCTCTCTTAAATATAGGAGTGTACATGTAGGACAACTGAATTTGTGTACTGTAGATAAATTTGCTTAAAAAAGATTTGAAAGTCAAACTGTCATTTGTGTTATTATTAAATTACATTCATGTTCACTCATAAATACTGTCCAAATGAAGTTTCCGTTTCAATATGCACTCAAAAGTTTAGATTTTATTGGGTGTACCATAGCATAAACTTTGCTTGTATTACTGAGATTATAAATTCTCTTTAAAATGTAATGCATTGATTGTAAATGCATTGAAAATGACCAGTGTATTAATCAAAAATCCCTGAAAATTCCAGACATTTTATTTAAAAAAATCTTTGGCTAGAACATCTACATGAAGCTACGAGAAAGCATAATCACTTCCTGTTCCTGTTGGCACTTGGCATATTGCATGTATTTAGCTTACTCAATTGTCTTTATTAATCCTTTATTTAATATACTTTATATGTAAATATTACTGTATGCCTACAATTCCATTGCGCAACTACTGTAGAGAGTACTTCATCAACCTCAAAACGTGCTGTTCCACACAAACAACCTACAACCTACCACCTGTAGTAACTTAAGTATCCCACTTGGACTCTATTACAGCTTTTAGAATGTGAAATTGTTTTTTTAACTTACCAAATATCTCTTAATACTTAGACATTTTCAGTGCTTTAGCATAGTTACACTAGGACACTAGTACTAAGCAGACACCCATTCATCCACTTTCCAAACTGCTTGTTTTATGTGGGGTAAAAGGGATGCTGGAGCCTATCCCAGCATCTCAGGCCAAAGGCAGGGTAACACCCAGGCCTGGATGGATGGTCAGTCCACAGGGCTAACGAACACTTATATATTCACACACTCAAACCTTAAGACAATTTATTATCTCAAATTCATGTGTCCTGTAATTTTTGGATTGTAGAAACTGGAGAGAGCCAACATGGGGAGAAAATGCAAAGTCAACAAAGAAAGGCCTCCTGACACAAACCTCCAGGAATTGAACCGGAGAACTTCTTGATGTGATACAACATTGATATACACACTGTGCAGTTACCTAGACATTTGGATGAGACTTTATATTTTGAAGACATTCAGATACATTATTTATTACCTGGAGATGACTTGAAAAACACACATAAACCATACTGTCACAATCATGCATGTATTGTCTTCACGTTTTTTTTATTCTGCTTAGCCACAGCGATTAGCCGCATACCTTTCTCCATATTAGGGATTTCCTGCCAAGTTACAAGTTATTACTTCTATAAGTCTGTTTTGGAGTTTCTGAGCAAGAGCGCTCTCCGGCTTCAAGTATGAGTGAAACATACACTGCATGAGAGTGTTTAGCGCTCCGTAATGTTCACATCTCCTTATTTTGTATACAAATAAAACACCAGGTCATAGACTATCTTTTCTCTTTGAATTTAAATCTAGATTTATTCCAGTGGTGGAAAGAGTACTGAAAATTTGTACTCAAGTACAAGTACTGTTACATTGCTGAAATAATACTCAATTACAAGTAAAAGTACTGGTGTCAAAACAGTACTTCAGTAAAAGTACAAATTACTCTTCTTAAAAACTACTCAGAGTATGCCAGACTCTGTTCTGTGTTTTGTGTGTGTTTTGCTCCCCATGTGTTTCCATGCCCTTATTTGGTTTTCCCGTTCCTGCTCCCTGATTGTTTCCAGCTGTTTTCCCTCATGTTATTATGTTTCATTAGTTCCAGGTGTTTCTCGTCACGTCTTGTGTATTTAGGCCCAATCCCAATTCTATTTTATACCCCTTCCC
>NW_015548298.1:32179-36437 GCF_001515605.1 Sinocyclocheilus anshuiensis | reverse complement strand
GATAAAATCGCTGTTTTTGAAGTAAACTCACTCTAAAAAGAGAAACGGACAGACTTTCATCTCTCTCTCTTTCTCGAATTGGCAATATTTGAGAAAAGGGTTTAGCGATTTCTAATTATTGGGGGGACTAGCCCCCCTCAATGTCTACGGTGGTTATCGCCCTGATCAGACATGAAAATATGTTGTGGCACTATCGTGCAGTCTATAATGATATGACGTTAGCAAATATTAGCGATTTTTTGCAAACATTTCTTTGAGTAACATGACCGTAAATATGAGCTCATGATTGAATGTAACATAAAACAAATTATTACTTTTCTTTAAAATCTTTATTAATGCCAAAAATGCTTACATTTATGTGTCTTTTTGTTCACTCGGGCAGCCATGTTGCCCCTGAAGCCGGTTTACGCTGAGATAATTCATTCCCCTTCGTTTGAAGTGTGGTCCCGAAAAATCTTCGTTTGAAGGGCTATCTGGCCCTTCCCCTTACCCCTACCCCTCCAACCAAAAGAGAATTGAGACACCCCTACCCCTTCACGTGAACGCAAAAGGGGAAAGGGGAAGGGCTAAGGGGTAGAATTGGGATTGGGCCTTAAAGTGTTCCCGGTTCTTAGTTCTTCGTCTGGTATTGTATGTTCGTCTATCTTCTCTGCTACGTGTGCTTTGCTTTCGTTTGGATTAATAAAGACCGTTTTACTCAGAGTATGTCAGACTCTGTTCCGTGTTTTGTGTGTGTTTTGCTCCCCATGTGTTTCCATGCCCTTATTTGGTTTTCCTGTTCCTGCTCCCTGATTGTTTCCCATTTGTTTCCAGCTGTGTTTTCCCTCATGTTATGTACATATCAGTACTTCAGTAAAAGTACAAATTACTCTTCTTAAAAACTACTGAGTATGTCAGACTCTGTTCTGTGTTTTGTGTGTGTTTTGCTCCCCATGTGTTTCCATGCCCTTATTTGGTTTTCCTGTTCCTGCTCCCTGATTGTTTTCCATTTGTTTCCAGCTGTGTTTTCCCTCATGTTATAATGTTTCATTAGTTCCAGGTGTTTCTTGTCTTGTGTATTTAAAGTGTTCCCGGTTCTTCGTCTGGTATTGCATGTTCATCTATCCCCTCTGCTACGTGTGCTTTGCTTTTGTTTGGATTAATAAAGACTGATGTGAATTCCCTACGTCTCCTTGCTCCTCGCTCCATCACAGTAGCAGCAGCAGTCGTGACAGAGTACTAGTTACTTTTTAGCTGGTGATTATTTAATGAATTACCAAAAAATATTCATGCATATCAAAGATCTATGTGGATAATAGCTACTTTGAACAAAACCCACTTTTATCTTACTGACAAATTACGTGAAATTGGTGGTCACGATACAGGAATTTCTAACTTCAATACCTTAAAAAATGTCAATATTAAAGTACCCTTGACCCGGAAGTTGCAACTGACTTCAGTGTCTTGATGTATTTCCAAGTGAAACGGGATATTGAATAAAGGGCAGGGGTTTTATTGTGGTGCACCTGTACTGTCTTAAGGCAAGGAGGAGAGTTTGAGTGGCCAAAGACTCTCCAAGGATCACAGCCGGAGAATTGCTGAAAAGTCCTGGGGTTGAAAGGCCTCAAAAAAAAAATGGTGCACACAGGAGTAAAAATGTACCCCATGTGTACAATGAAATTGTGGCGAGAGCGGCACAAAGTAACACTTTTTGACTTTCTCAGTTTGTGTAAATCCACATGGAGATCAGAATATAATTTTTTTATCCACAGTAATTTTACACTTGTCTAGTACAAATATGTCGCTTTGTTTCATGATTACAGTGTATACATTTTTCTTTATTTACCCTCAAAAAAATGGAAGAGAAATGTGACAACATGCCCCGTAGGTTGGGTACATTGTAACATCTGAGGGGCACGTTGTAACATGACCATATAACAGCTTAAAATGTTATCTGATCGAATGAAAAAAATATACAAGACAAACTAAAATATTTTGTTAATAAATTTTTTTTTTAAAATTTCAAATAAAATAATGGCGTTTTTTAAGAATTAAAAATAATCTGATTTTGGAGTTTGACAATGAACACATTGCAATCATGCTTGGGACGGCCCACATAAACGAGCAAAAATGCTTTACATGTCTTGAAATAATAATTATTAAACATTGACTGTCAGTCTTTATTCACCTGTTTCTCGTTGTTTCTCATTAAAATTCATTAAAGTAAATAGTGTAAATTACATCGCTAATGTCATAGAATAGCACATTGTAACGCATTGTTACAACGTGCCCCATCCGCGCAACTGGAGTTTAAAACCTAAACTGATAAATAACAGATTGGAGATTAAAATAATAGCAGATTTGTCTCATTTTAAATGATTAATAAAAACAGTGATGAAAAATTTACTTAAGCCAGAATTTTAATTTTACTATGGTAAAATAAATGTTAATTGATATCTTCAAAAAAATTTTGAATTTTGGCACACTTTTTTTCTATATAATGTTGATATGGTAAATTTTGTTATGCTAGCATGTGTGGAAATATTCAAACCATGTGAGTTACAACTAACCCCACGTTACTTTGTGCCCCACGCTCCCCTGTACTTCTGTATCTTTTCCACGACATTCTAATTTATTGAGATGCACCTGTATAATGTTGAGGTCCTGGACATCTTGTTCAGATACATGGCATCATGGATTCAACTAAATACCAACAGATAAAAAATTAAAAACTAACTGTCCATGCAAGAAATCTTATAATCAAATTCAAAACAAAAATGCATCACTGAGCACAAAACAAATATTCTGCAATGGCCATTCCAGTTCCCTGACCTGAATCCTATAGAAAATGAGTGGGGTGAACTGAAGAGAAGAAGCACCAACATGGAGCTGGGAATCTGAAGGGTCTGGAGTGATTCTGGATGAAGGAATGGTCTCTGATCTCCTGTCAGGTGTTCTCCAAACTTATCAAGCATTATAGGTGAAGACTCAGAGCTGTTATCTTGGCAAAAGGGTGTATTACATGTATTAGAGAATTAGAGCTGTACAACGAGTATTAGAGAAAAACATTTATTTCATAATGAGATTTACCCCCATTTTAAATTCTTATTCTCCAATGAAATGTTAGATTTTTGTACATTTTTAAAATAAACGATCAAATGGATAAACAATGCAGATTTATTTTCACACTTTTTTTTTTTTTACCAAGGGTACCAACAATTCTGACCACGACTGTATTTGCTGCAGCTCATTGATACCAGGCCACAGTTTTTCTTTATTTGATCACACTCCTTTGCGTACTTGTTCGCATGTAAGCTGTTTCCCAAATATTAATATAAAAAACGGCCTGCTTTTTCTGTAGTGATTTGTATTTTTTACATTGTGTGATGGCAACCGTTATAATAGTTAAGCATGTTAATGGCTACTGTATCCCAAGTCTGAAAGTATAAAAGGGTTTCAATTAACCAGCAGAAGACGGGGGGACAAGGACCAGCTGCTCAGTATGAATGTGTGAGATGGCAGCCTGAGAGTTCAGTGGAAGAAACTGAAGAAATCTTAAACAAAAACCGAAAGAAACTTAACAGCAACGACAAACCATCGGTCAAACTGACTCGGTCAGTGAAAGCAACATACTATCTCTAACAGAAATCCATCAATTCCTGACAACCATCATTTACTGCTGATTTGAAAAATGACTGGCGATATTAACACCCTATTAACACCCACACAACTGTACAACCACTTTAAATTACTGAAAAACATATGCAGCTATATTCTACCAGCTGCCATTATTCACCACCCAGTTATTCAAGTTATGTTCTGAACACATTATGGTGGGGCGCCTTTACTTATTTTTTATACAAAATGACATCCAATCATGACAGCTAGCATCAGACTCAAGTCTTACATGAGATGACCAACGGTTTCAATCAAAGAAATATTAGAAAGAAAGTTTTCTAGATTGTTTTATCTTTTTATTTAAGCATTTGTAAACCATTTCCTTCCTGAAAACAGAATATAATATAAAATTTTAAAGGGGTCATATGATGTGATTTCAAATTTTCCTTTCTCTTTGAAGTGTTACAAACTCTTGGTGCATAAAGAAGATCTGTAAAATTGCAAAGACTAAAGTCTCAAATCCAAAGAGATATTCTTTATAAAAGTTAAGAGTCAACCACGCCTACCTAAAACGGCTCGTTCAAACACGCCCCCACATGTCTACGTCATGATGTGGGAAGATTTGCATAACACCGCCCAAATGTTCACGCAAAGAAAGAAG
>NW_015548298.1:4800-31901 GCF_001515605.1 Sinocyclocheilus anshuiensis | reverse complement strand
TTCTGTCACACGCTTGAGGTATTCGGCCAATCACAACGCACTGGATAGCTGGCCAATCACAGCACATCTCGCTTTTCAGACCGATGAGCTTTGTAAAAATCGACGCGTTTCAGAAAGGCGGGGCATAGAGGAGAAACAATAATGTACAATATGTGGAAAATAATGTGTTTTTTTTAACCTTAAACCGCATAAACATTTAATTACACCAAATACACAAAATAATGTTCTTTTTAGCAACATCATATGACCCCTTTAAGAGCTACAAAAACATTTTGAGATCCAGTGATGCTAACCACATTATGTGGTTTTAAGAAAACAAAATATAACTTTGCATTACAACAAGAGTTTTAAACTTTGCTGACTGAGTTAGGTACAGATTTAAAGAAAACCATTCAGTCTAAAAATGTACATATGTGCATATCACTGCCTGGCATACAGTAACACAGATTATTGTTTAGGATAAAAGCATGAGGTAATTTAACGAATGCATACTATGTAAAGCACAAACATCTGATGTTAATACATTTACTCAGGACTATATAGAACTCATATTGGTCCAAAAACTTGTTAAGGTAGAAAGAAAACAAAAGTTGCCATGTACACCACCTGAGTTGCAAAGCAGTGGGCATATATGACATTATACAACTTAATTTCTTTACAGAAATGAAAACCAGGACAACATAACAGAATGTAATGCAGAAGTACTCCAGGCTACCCATTTGACAGTCAGGACTATTTCTCAAATCATCCTAGACCAGACTCCTGGAGTCCCACTCTCTGCTCTCACTCAGCATTATCAGTTTCATGAAGAATTTCTCAAGTTACATCTCAAGTTGCCCCAGTGACCAAACAGCGAGCAAAAGCAACAGTGTAGCGAAAAACTTCTTCAGATGTTTAGGTATTTGTGACCCTGGACCACAAAACCAGTCTTAAGTCGCTGGGGTATATTTGTAGCAATAGCCAGAAATACATTGTATGGGTCAAAATTATAGATTTTTCTTTTACGCCAAAAATCATTAGGACATTAAGTAAAGATCATGTTCCATGAAGATATTTTGTAAATTTCCTACTGTAAATATATCAAAACTTAATTTTTGATTAGTAATATGCATTGCTAAGAACTTCATTTGGAAAAATTTCAAGGCGATTTTCTCAATATTTAGATTTTGTTGCACCCTCAGATTCCAGATTTTCAATTAGTTGTATCTCGGACAAATATGGTCGTGGTTTTGTGGTCCAGGGTCATGTTTAGGAAAAAATCCTTGGTAGGAGCCAAAGTCAGCTGGGGAAGCCCATCTTAAAGGCATATCAAAAATATGAAAACTGTCTAAACACACAATAGATAGACTATAGTATTGTATCAGAAAGAGGACATCTTTGATATCATAAAATGATTATCAGAATTATATCTGGATACACATTAAAGAACACAATATTAATTTCCAAACCTAGCATGCTTGGTCCTCGATAATTGCCACTTATGGTTATATATATTATTTGGTGACCAAGATGCTGAAACCCTGACTTATTTATTATAACTTTTTGCCTCATTATATTTAATTTAATGGATGCTGCCTTACTGGGACCTCCTTACCCCTGCCCCAAAAGCCCACCCCCTAAAGTCTCTAACCCTAACCATATTTAACCTGCTCATCAATAAATGTGTCCTTGAAGGTTCAGGAACTGGGCAACTTTTATCTAATGGGTTTCTCTTGTAATTTTGTAACTGTGCGTTATTTAAACATTTTTTTTTTTAAATCCCAGAAAATTTGCATTGCTCTTCTGTGTCTGAGGTATTGCAAATTTTTGATGAATTTTAGTTTTTTTTTTTTTTATTAGCATAGTTGAAGATGGAGCGATAGGGGGACCACAAACAAAGAATCCAACTGTGCTGCCCTCAAAGCTCCAAAATGATTTTTAGATTACACTGACTGAAAAGTGTCTGTTAAATTCAACATTCAGTTTACCATCTTTTTGCAAGAAAAGCATGTTATGAAACAGTAGCAAAGTCCCAATCCATTGTGGATTGTCTCTGTCAGAATTATTAGGAGCTAGAAACCATATTTATGTTTGCATTACATTTACATTTAGTAATTTAGCAGACGCTTTTATCCAAAGCGACTTACAAATGAGGACAATAGAAGCAATCAAAACTAACAAAAGAGCAACAATATGTAAGTGCAAATGACAAGTCTCTGTTAGCCTAATGCAGTACACGTAGCAAGTTTTTTTTATTTACACACACAAAGAAAAACAAGTACATAGAATAGAAAAAATAGAAAACTTGTGTTTTTTTTAATAAAAAATAACATAAATAGATAAAGTAGAATGACCTACCAAGAGAGCATTGCAATAGTCCAGCCTGGATAGAACAAGAGCTTGAACAAGGTGTTGTGTTGCATGTTCTGAAAGAAAGGGCCTGATCTTATGTAACACTGAATTTAAGCAATTAAAAATTTGTGAGTCATTATGTGAGAAATTAGGAAAATATAGGGTGGGACTTTATTTTGTCCATTTAGAATTGAATGGATCACAATTTGTTCACATTGTTCAAGAATTCTTGATCATCCAGCTGCTACTTAGCCAACATGAGACAAGCTTTTGTGTTTTTCTTGGTGAGCAATGGTTTCCACCATGAATCCCATCTTAAGCCTAATGTATTTCTGATGGAGTCATGTTTACTGACCTTTGCCAAGGCAAGAGAGGCCTGATCTTTGGATGTTGCTCTAGGGATCTAGAGAGTTCCTGGATAATTCTGCATCAAACAGTTGTGTCAGTTTAACCATCAAAGCTACACTACCACACAGTACCACAATCCACAAATAAATATGTGTACAAACTGAGAAATTGGGGACAAAGATGTTTTCACAGCACTGCAGGCACGAGAAACAACAGCTCCCTGCAGGCATGGCATTTAACAGATAACAGATTGTATAGAAGCCATACAAAAGGTTACAACCTAATGTGGGAACAGGAAAATGATTAGGTGATGTAAGTGTTTAACTTTGTGTGAATGTGCATATGGTTGTGTACTACACAGCTGTATTTGTTGTAACAAATTATATATGCCAAAGCCACCATGCAAATTAGCATTCTATTATGGTCCCCAAAAAGAGAGAAAAAAATGTGTACGAGGAGAAAAACATAATGGAAAGAAACTCATACCCATTCTTTTCCATCATGTAAAAGTAAACAGACACTACAGTCAAAAAACCAACATCGGGGTTCACAATAATCCATATAACCACTAAAAAACCTTGTTGTAAACTTCATATGCAGCACTGCTAATGTTGGTAAAATTGTAGTAGCCTATGCTGTTATCATTAAAGGGGTCAAATGACGTTGCTAAAAAGAACATTATTTTGTGTATTTGGTGCAATGCAATTTGTTTATGCGATTATACAACTTAACCACTGATTTCTAGTTGTGTCCTCGTTTGGAAGGCAAACAAAGTAGTTTCGCTTTCACAACGCTTTCACAACAACACAACGACTCCACAACATGGCAGTGGCAGCAACAGCAAGAATTAAAGTTACGCCTTCTTTCTTTGCGTGAACATTTGGGCGGCGTTATGCAAATCTTCCCACATCATGACGTAGACATGTGGGGGGTGTTAGAATGAGCCGTTTCAGGTAGGCGTGGTTGACTCTTTACTTTTATAAAGAATATCTCTTTGGATTTGAGACTTTAGTCTTTGCAACTTTACAGATCTTCTTTATGCACCAAGAGCTTGTAACACTCCAAAGAGAAAGGAAAAATTTAAATGGCATAATTTGACCCCTTTAAGGCTTTCAGTCACTGAAATTCTAAATCAAATGTCACTCCTGCTAAACCTAAATAATAATTATTAATACATTAATATGAATTAAGGCTATCAAAATGTGGACTTTCAATATGTGTATTAAATTTCTGCTTAACTCTAACTCCAAATAGTACAATTTAATCAATATAAAAGTAAATTATCAAAACCAGTATGCTAAATCATTTCAATAATTTGTTAAATAATACTTGACTAGTATTTAACATTATGTAACTAAATAATATTTGGCATATAGACATATTTATGTATGTGCCTTCCAACAGGATAGGTTCACCCAGCTGTTTTTGCATCCATTCAAGATTTTCTCCATCTAGATATCACAGTTATTTCTTCTTCTTTTACTTTTAAAAATAACACATACTGTAACACCACATAGCAATACCTAGCAACCACCTACATCATGATGAACCGTTTTGCACAGGCAAACACTTTTCCTCCCAGAAAGTTAAATTAAATTAAATTACCCCATTCCAGGGAATAGTAAACAGTAGGCTAATAGTAGATTACTTGTGTCCTAGAGGAAAACAGACCACTGTCATATGGGAATTTGTATTGATATGGGAATCAAACATAAAAAGAGATTCATTAAGTGCACAGAAAACACAAAATAGCTTTATTGATTTTGAACCATACCTGTTTAGTTCTGTATAAAAAGTGAGAAATGGCCTACCGTACATTGTGTAATATTCCATCACAAAAGGCATTTCAAAAATAAATGTATGTATGTATGTAGGCCTACGTATGTATGTATGTAATAACATTTTCCTCTGCGCTAACAAGGCAACATGAAGGCATCATGATCACTGACAAACAGCTTTACTGAACCCCCTGAAAACACACGCACCCACAATGAGCTCCATTCAAATAAACAAGCATCAGATTCAGACATCAGTTCTTACATTAATCTTTTACATGCGTTTTGTTGGAAAGTGACTAAAGGTAAATTATGGCGTATTCTAGATGTATCTACTTCCCACAAAAACCTTCAGAATAAAAAAAAAAATACTCACCGCAAAGCAGCTGCATCCAAGCACAGGTTTTGTAGACGGTGGCGGTGTTGCAGAAGAAGAAGAGCGCCATACAGGCGATGCAGCTCAAAATGAGCACCATGGACAGCAGCACGAAGAAAGAGGCCGCCTTAAACGCGCCGGACGGGATGGAACTGAAGTCGGAAAATGTTCCCTGGCAAATCAGCTCCCGGTTCGAGTTACCGTCGCCCACGCAGTAATGGAACAACCCGAAGTAACCGGCATGTGGTGTACTCACGCTGTCCCCAATCCAGTAAGGCTGGATGAAGACTACCACGTTGATGGTGGCGAAGCAGATGGTGAAGATGGCCCACAGGACACCGATGGCTCGAGAGTTACGCATATAGTTGTCATGGTAAATCTTTGAGGCTTCTTGCGAAGGTAGCATTTTTTCTCGCTGGCTCCCAACCGTCTATTCTCCTGTGATTTGTTTCTGCTATTTCCGGCGTCTCTATCTCCCCCTATCTACCCCACCGGTACCCTCAGAAATGCGCTTCTGCCGCGAGTCCACTGACTGGAGATAAATAAAGATTTGATCTGATTTGAAGCAGTAAAGAGGTATCCGTCCGTGATTTGATTTGCCAGTCTTTCTGTCACACCAGAATTGATCATGAATCAATTAAATAATGGATGGGAGGTTTGTTATGATAATGCATTCGGTGAAAAAATACCCGTTCTGTTCCTTTCCACCTCCGTTCTAGAAAGCTGGCGAGACTACTGAAATTACATTGCAAAACAAATGTCTATGACAAAATCGACAATACACATTATTGCTGCTCTGTGTGTCTGGGTATCAATAGTATATCCGGTGCACCTCTCATTGGCTGTAATGCTGTCAAGATCTCAATGATGGATCTTCCGCAGACGAGCGAGAGCAGATGTAACGAAATCTGGAACATCAGCGAGAAGCGTCGCGCATTGTCGTAATGATAACCTGTATGTGTCCGTCGACAAAAACATCTGAGTTTCATTCAGGAGGGCAATCCGTTTCGCAGTTTAGGTATTTGTCTTTCCTTTCCAAGCCACCGCGTCTCCGTTGTCCTGTTAGGCTATTTCTTCTTTGCGCGCACACGCTTTTGGTGATGTTCAGAGCTGCCGGTGAATGCGCGTACACGATTTTGGATATTGCAGAAATTTAAATAAGTACACGCCCCTTTAACATGCGTCAATACAAAGTAGTAGCTGTAATTGTTTTCATACGCGTTATAGAGCACGTTTATATCTGTATATCTCTTTTTAGTTTAGCATAACCTACGCTAGCACACATGACAGGAACTTAAGTTATCAGTGATCAGTGGCGAAAACCAAAAACATGACTTATCTTTTTTATTCATAATTGCATTCTGTGATTTCAACATCAAATTTTACCATTTTTTTGTCTTTATAGTTTAACCACAAATTACAAATGTATTGCTTAAGGAAATGTAATACTGTGTTTTGTCATTTCTTTGCACAACACATTATTCAGAATGCCTGTAGATGATTTTACTTTATTCTTGATAACATTATCTAATTTTTGTATTAACGCACCCAAGAAAATGTTATTAAGCCAATAGATTGATATTCTATTCAAGTCTTCTATGATGCTATACTTTTGGACATTTTGCCTTTAATTTGACAGGACAGCGTGAGGAGAGACAGGAAGTGGTAGGAACAGGATTGAGAAAGGACTGTCAGTCTTTCTCAAAACAGCTACTGCTTTATGACTACTCCTGTAGGGATTCACAGAAATGGGAACAAATGCAATCAAAAAATATACTAAAAATTAAAATACAAAATACTGGTGTAAGAAATTTAGGCCTATTTGAAATAGGCTACAAGTTATTTTATCATTTGAAAATACAAAAATACAGGTAACACTTTATTTCGATAGTCCACTTTAGACATTCTATTAACAGTAAGTAACTTTGCAACTACATGTCAACTAGCAGTTAGTAGAGTATTAGTAGACTGTCTGCTTAATATCTTCTTAAGGCCAATTCACACCGCACCGACAAACGCCAACAGACTAGTCTGTCGGCGTTTGTTGGCGTTGGTCGGAGTTGGCTTTAACCCGACTGAACATGTTTAATCTGCGTTTGTTGGGTCATGAAATGTCTGAGCAGTGTGATATGATTTTCCAACAAACGACAACAAACTCTGACGTAATCTGACCTGGCCACGAACCGTTGCCATGACAATGAGGCAAGACTGCAAGTAGGTGCTGGGCGCGCTTAGGAAAAGAACTTTAAAAATGGCAGGTTTCTGGACAAACCAGAAAGAGGAACAGTTTTTGGATCTTTGGGAGGAGAGGCCAGATTTATGCGGTGGGTGTGGCCGAGTATACCAACCGCAACGTGAGGGGGAATGCGATCACATCGATCGCTACAGCACTTGAGAAATTTCACAACGGAAATGTATTTGACAATATATTATTATTATTATAAAACTGCCTTACAATATTACCAAAGACATTAATAACAGTATCATTTTGATTGTTGTTAAAATATCATCCATTCTCCCCCTAGTTAACTCTCCCTGACTTGAAGTCTGTTGGTGTCTGTTGGGGCAGTGTGAACATGACAGTTATTTTTCATAAAATTCTAAATCCAGCGGCAACGTGTCTGTTGCCGTTTGTTGGCGCGGTGTGAATTGGCCTATGCTCTTTCTTTGTCAACTTATTCTACTAACCCTAAACCTACCCTAACAGTCTACTCTGAGAGTTAGAAGACATGTAGTTGCAAATTAATGAGAATTAGTTGACATGTAGTTACAAAGTTACTTATAGTTAGTAGAATGTCTAAAGTGGACTATCGAAATAAAGTGTAACCAAAATACATTAAACAATTCTCTAACAATTTTAGGCATTTAGCAGATGCCTTTTCTGGAACGATAAGTGCAACAGTAAACTATTTTGCTAGATTTTTACAAACAAACATGTGAAGATGTAAAGAGAAAATGACAATTGTCTTTATAGTAGCGCGAGATTTTACATTTAGTATAAGAGAAAGAGAAGTGCTTTCTCCTCCTTAAACAACTTATAAAACAACATATTCTCCCTGCACACTACAATCCTTTCAACACAGTTGCAGTTTAGTTGTGTTTAGCACAACAAACTTCTCCAAAAACAGTCCTCACTGTATGATTTATTTATTTATTTATTTTATTTATTTATGTTTAACAATTCTTTTATTTTAATTATATTTAAATTTTTTATTCAGTATTTTTCAGTATTTAGTCAACAGCAGTGAGTAATTTTCTCTTTACTGACATTAAGGACATATACTGCAGATATATACAATTTAAAGTTTACCTGAAAATTCTGTTATCATTTATTCATTACCCTCATATTGTTCCACACCCATAAAACTTTTGTTCATCTTCTAAATACAAATCAAGATTTAATGCTATCATAATTTTTATCCATCTATTGAAAGTCTGCTCAACCACATTTCGAAGTTCAAACACATTGCAAAATTAATGAATTGAGCAGTTTGTTTATGTTACGGGGCGAACGAGACTAGAGACGTGTGGATCCATTTGCAAAGCTTTATTAGAAGACATGGTCAGAAACAGGCAGGGTCGAACACCAGCAAACAGATATGGCACAGGCAAGACACAAGAGTAATCCGTTAAACAGGCGTGGGTCGATCGATGGCGAACGTAATCCAGAGGGCTTGACAAGAGGGGTAATCCGAGGAACACTAGCAATAGTCCAGGCAAGGTGCAAACATAATCCAAAAAACCAGACGAAAGGGTAATCCAAAATACTCAGGCAAGAATCCGAACATGGGAAAGCAGGCAAGGCAAGACTATGACAATGACTAGACTATGAAAACTAGACCAGGCTCCGTAACGTTGCTATCACTGATGTGGCGAAAAGCGCAAACAATACTCGGCCGTGAAAAAGAGGAAGTCCATGGCTTATAAAGTGTGTTGATTGGTTGCAGCTGTGGGCAATCAGTGCAATGGATGATAAGAAATGCAGTCCAGAGTGACATGCAACAGTCTGTGTAATGTGAAAGTCAATATAATGGGAGGGCGACCTCTGGTGGCAAGTGGATGGAAGTCCATGGACAGGATTCATGACATAGCACCCCTGATTCAGAGCAGGCAGAGCAGGGCACCCAGGCGGAACCGGCAAAGCAGGAAGCCAGGGCAGAGCAGACAGAGCAGAGGACCACCAGAGCAGGACAGAAGGCCACCAGGCTGGAGCAGACGGAGCAGAAGACCACCAGGCTGGAGCAGACAGAGCAGAAGACCACCAGAGCGGGATAGAAGACCACCAGGCTGGAGCAGACGGAACAGAAGACCACCAGAGCGGGACCGAAAACCACCAGGCTGGAGTAGAAGGCCACCCGACCAGAGCAGACGGAGCAGGAACCCCAAGCAGAAACTGGGACCTGGGTAAAATTGAAAAACAGGAAACAGACAGTGCATTCGCGGTCTCAAGGACCAAGGCAGGGAACAAAAGAAGTTTATCAGTAGTCTCCCTGGTGACCACTGAATGGGTAGACAGTTCAAAATCTGGCTCATTGACTGAAACTGGACAGGCAGACAGTTCACAAACAGACTCACTGACTGAAACTGGACATGCAGACCATTCCAAATCAGTCGAAACAGGACAGACATATGGCTCAAAACTAGACTTCTTGACTGAAACAGGATAGGTAGACAGTTCATTAGTGGTCTCTTTGGAAATGACAGGGGTAACGGGACAGACATGGAGTGTTTTTGTAGTTTCTGGGCTCATGACAGACAGAGTTAAGAGGTCAAAGGCGGATCTTTGGGCTGTGACAAGGTTACTTGAGACTTCAGGGAGCTCAGTTAAGGTTTCTGGGCTCGTGACTGGACTGAAGGGACAGATAACAGGTTCATTGATTGCAATGGGACTGCCAGAAACTTCAAACACATTACTTGAAAGTGGACAGACAAATGGCTCAACATTAGACTTACGGACTGAAACTGGACTGACACAGAGTTCAAAATCAGGTTTGTTAACTGAAATCAGATAGGTAGACAAATCAAAACTGGATGTATCGGCAGAGATAGGGTGAACAGATGGTTCAAAAGCAAAAGCATTGACTGGAAATGAACTGACAAACAATTCATGGACCGATACTGGGCAGGAAAATAGAAAGTGAAAGTGACATGTGGCCAAGTATGGTGACCCATACTCGGAATTAGTGCTCTGCATTTACCCATCCAAAGTGCACACACACAGCAGTGAACACACACAAACCGTGAACACACACCCGGAGCAGTGGGCAGCCATTTATGCTGCGGCGCCCGGGGAGCAGTTGGGGGTTCGGTGCCTTGCTCAAGGGCACCTCAGTCGTGGTATTGAAGGTGGGAGAAAGCGCTGTACATTCACTCCCCCCACCTACAATCCCTGCCGGTACGAGACTCGAACCCACAACCTTTGGGTTATGAGTCCGACTCTCTAACCATTAGGCCACAACTTCCCCTAAAATCAGAATTGTTGATGGAATCAGAACAGACAGGTGATTCAACATCAGTCCCCTTGAGGGACACTGGACTGGAAGATAATTCAGAAACAGATTCCTGGGTTGATTCTGGATAGACTGACAGTTCATAATCAGATTCATTGACAGCATTTACACAGACAGACAGTTCAAAATCAGACTCATTAGTTGTGACTAGACGGTCAGACAGTTCACAATCAGCCTCCATGGCTGGTTCAGAACAGGACGAGAGATCAGAGATGGCCTTCTCGGCCGGTTCAGGACGAGACAATAGTTCGTAAACGGCCTCCACAGCCATGTGATGTGACATGACTCTGGAAGATCAGCTGTGATGTGATGTGACTCTGGACGATCAGCTGTGACGTGATGACTCTGGACGATCAACTGTGATGTGACGTGACTCTGGACGATCAGCTGTGATGTGACGTGACTTGATTCATGATGATCAACTGTGACTTGACTTGATTCAGGATTGGCAGCTGTGACATAACGGGGCGCTGTTGTGTCTGCCATTTTGCGATCAGGCTCCGCTGTTGCCGCCATTTTGTGAGCGTGCTCTAGTGAGGCCGCCATTACACGAGTGAAGCTGCGTTCACACTAGCAGTGACTTTGTCGCTGCATGTCGCCAGGGGCTGGCGATGAGGTTAACTAGTGGGCGTTCTCACTACTGGTTGCCTTGACAACGAATCAGGTTACTTGCTGCTAAATATAAACATTTTGGAGGCAAAAGACTAAATATAATATAAATATGAATGAAATCCGTACATACAAACAAAAATGAATGAGAAACAGAGCCTACTTTTTTCCATTGTGTATGTTTATCTACGGCTGCGAGGAGAACGATCACATGAGCTCTGCTGTCTTCTTTCCTATTGGCTGTCGCTCCCAAAAGTCTCTCTTCATTTGCATAAAGTTGAAGGATTCTGAACTTTGTCGCGTCGCTGGACACGCCCCATCCATCGCCAACAGCCGCTGTCGCACTTGTCGCCGGAAATCGCCAGCTCTCCATTGAAATTAATGGGAGTGTGTCGCTTTGTCGCTTGTAGTGTGAACGGGGCTAGAGTTCCTCCGCGACACCCACAGTGAATAGAGAGCCAACAGTCAAAAAAGCATAATCCAAAAACTGGCAGAGTGACGAACGTGGACCCTCACGCGAGGTTTGACTGAAGAGGTTGATTAACGCCATCACAGAAAAACTTTATCAAAATAATGTCCGGTAAATCCGAATAGTGAGCAATGGCTAAAAACTCTCGACTACAGGTCTCCAAAGATCGCGTGCCTTGTTTAAGGGCTAATAAAATTCTTGCGGTGTCCATACCTGGCCAGTGTCAACTTGAACAGCTGCTGGATCCTTGTGTGGCCGAGTATTCTGTTATAGGGCGAACGAGATGAGATACGTGCGGATCCATTTGCAAAGCTTTATTAGAAGACATGGTCAGAAACAGACAGGGTCGAACACCAGCAAGCAGATATGGCACAGGCAAGACACAAGAGTAATCTGTTAAACAGGCGTGGGTCGATCGATGGCGAACGTAATCCAGACGGCTTGACAAGAGGGGTAATTTGAGGAACACGAGTAATAGTCCAGGCAATAATTTAATTATCATTTAATAATAATTTATAATAATAATTTAAGGCAAGGTGCAAACATAATCTAAAAGACCAGACGAAAGGGTAATCCAAAATACTCAGGCAAGAATCCGAACACGGGAAAGCAGGCAAGTCAAGACTATGACAATGACTAGACTATGAAAACTAGAGCAGGCTCTTGTAACGTTGCTATCACTGATGTGGCGATAAGCGCAAACAATACTCGGCCGTGAAAAAGAGGAAGTCCATGGCTTATAAAGTGTGTTGATTGGTTGCAGCTGTGGGCAATCAGTGCAATGTATGATGGAAAATGTAGTCCAGAGTGACATGCAACAGTCTGTGTAATGTAGGGGTGTAATGATTCACTCGTTTTATCAATGCATCGATTAAAAACCCTGACGATACATATGCATCGGTCTTGAAACATGATTTTTGAATCGTGAATCATCGATTTCGGACAGTAATCGATATAAAATGCTAAGAATTGAATGAATCGCAATTTCTATAGCAATTCATTGCTTTCAAAATATATACACATTAAATTACTACAAGCACGAATTAATGGAGAACTTGAACAGTGTTCGTGCCCTCGCATCTCTCCTTCAAGCGCTCCACTATTTACCGCCTGTGACTGTCACAGGATTGCGCTTGACCTCAGTTCGTCTCACTGACGCAGCTGATGTGTGATCTCTCCTTAGTATTAATGTGTTTTAGTTTCTGGGTTCTTTAAAGCACAACGACATACAGTACATATTTAAATAACTATAGTCTAAAGAACATGTTATTCAAATTATTGTACACAGTTTATCAATGCATATTATTCCAAATGCAATGCTCTGCCTCTAAAATTAGTTTATTTTTTGTTTGACACGACCAGTCCCTCTTAAATTTCAACTCCTCCAAACAATCTCCAAACTTCGAGTGTGTTAGCTGCCACTGAATAAAACTGCCTCTTGCAATACATTTTTCATAGACTATCCTCTTGCATTCAAAAATATGCCACATTATTGATGTAAAATGGCTTATATTGAACCAAACCCACTGAGATTAGTATTAGATAGGGGTGTAACGATTCACTCGTTTTATGGATGCATCGTCAGGGTTTGTAATCGATGCATTGATAAAACGAGTAATATGCATAGATCTTGAAACATGATTTTTGAATCGTGAATCATCGATTTCGGACAGTAATCGATATAAAATGCTAAGAATTGAATGAATCGCAATTTCTATAGCAATTCATTGCTTTCAAAATATATACACATTAAATTACTACAAGCACGAATTAATGGAGAACTTGAACAGTGTTCGTGCCCTCGCATCTCTCCTTCAAGCGCTCCACTATTTACCGCCTGTGACTGTCACAGGATTGCGCTTGACCTCAGTTCGTCTCACTGACGCAGCTGATGTGTGATCTCTCCTTAGTACTTGTGGCCAGTAATGCTAAAGTGGAGTAGTTTTACTTTTCTGTAGTTTTTCAATGGCTCTCGGTCATTCCGACGACATTACCTGAGCAGTCGAAGGCTGCGCATTTATTGCATGGACAGAGCAAAAATGTAAGTGTCTAAAGCATACGCACAGTTCCATTGAATGATAAATGTGTTTTAACAATGTCATTGAACCGAATGTATGAAGGAAACTGTTAAAATAACCACAGCATCAACAACAACCTTGAAATAAGAAGCATGAAAGTATGCATTACAGTACATCTGTAATTAATTTCTGTAATTACATTTATAATTACATGATGTAAGTACATAGAAGTGGGGCCGAAATAATTGTTTGTAGTATATAAAACAATCATAAAATTGCCATTTGGAAAAAATTATAGATTACAAATGATTGATTATTGTCCAGCAGTGTATTTGATTTCTTATAACAAATTCAAAGTAAGATAAGAAAATAATTCCTTGTAAAAAAAATAAAAAATAAAAAATAAAATGATATATATACAGTATATGATTGTATTTGACATTTCTATCACTTCTGAAATGATGGCTACGCCCCTGGTGTGACAAAATGTTAGCCTATACATAATACTTTTTGAAACTCTTTTTTAAAGTCTTGGCTTACAAAAATTTCTACATATGCCATGTCATGCCATAGCATCATTAAACTAGCATCTAACAATGGACAAGTTTTTTTTTCTCTCTAACCCATGGTTTTATGCGGTTTAAGGTTAAAAAAACACATTTTTTTCCACATACTGTACATTATTGTTTCTCTCCTGTGCCCCGCCTTTCTGAAACACGTCGATTTTTACAAAGCTCATCGGTCTGAAAAGCGAGGTGTGCTCTGATTGGCCAGCTATCCAATGCGTTGTGATTGGCCGAATACCGAAATGTTACGCCCCTCAACATACTGTGGTGCCCTGTCAGCCCCTGTCGTCGCCGGAGCGACGAGACAAAAACATTAAAACCCATTATAGATAAGGCACTTGTTGCATCCAGTGGGGACATAATTACTGATTATAATGACTTATACTGTCTTTTTACGCGTTGTGTTGCATCGCGCCGCGTAAACATAAAACCATGTCTGCATTTGTGATCTGAGAAATGACAAACAACAAGCGCTTCTCTACACTGCCAAAAACTCGCGTTTCAATCATCAGTGGCAAATTTAAATATAAAAAACGTACTTACAGTCTGTGAGTCAGAACAGCCGGCATTGTAGTCTACTCTCCCAGGATCAGGAAACAGTCCTCCAAAGGCCAAACAAAGTAGTTTCGCTTTCACAACGAAACACAGTGTCACACACGGCGGGCTAGAGTGAGTGGCCTAGAGTGAGCAGAGGCCGGCATGCTGAGTGAGCGACGGCCGGTAGGCTTGAGAACGGCGCAGCCGGCGGATTCGACGAAGGAGCAGCAGGCGGGCTTGCGGCAACCACATGTGACGACCCCGGGCTGGATTCCGGTACGTCCATGGTGAAAGCCGATCTGGTGATCTTTAGGGGAAGCATTTAAATAATCCTGTGAATGCACTTAAAGAATGCAGAATCGAATCGTTATAATCTAATCGAATCGAATTTAACTGTGAATCGAATCGAATCGTTCTTAAAAGGTTAGTTCACCCAAAGATGAAAATGAGTCCATAAATTACTCACCCTCAATGCATCCTAGGTGTAAATGACTTCCTTCTTTCAGACGAATCCAGTCGGAGGTATATAAAAAATTGTCTTTGATCTTTCAAGCTGTTTAATGCCAGTCAGCAGGTGTTGCATTGCTTCAGTCCAAAAGAAGTGAAATAAAAAGCACCCATCCATAGAAAAAGTGTCTCACACGGCTCCGGGGAGTGAACAATGTCCTCCTGTAGCGAATCAATGCGTTTTTGTAAGAAAAATAACCATATTTAAAACGTAATCAATTTAATCTAGCTTGCGCTCACTGTTGTAAACGGAAGCAGTTCCGGGAGGATGACGTATCAGGTCGGCTTTGCTCATGCGCCGCTCAGAAGTGACGCACGCGGAAACGCAGTTTCGGAGAACCGGAGGAAATATTTCAATCGATCGCTCAGGCATGGCACCGAAATGAGGCACCGAAATCTGCGTTCTGATTCGGTTCTAGTACATACCGGTTTCATAGGTACCGGTGCCATATTGGTACCGGGTTTCGGTACCCAACCCTAACGACAAGCTCATGCCCTACTCAGCCCGCCTGCGTGCTTCGTCTTCATCTGCCCTCACCTCTGTAGATGGCGCCAAAGCGAGAGGGTACAAATAGCTGCCTTCCTTCGACGAGTCTGTGGCCGTGTACCTCTGCCCGCCCATTGCCATCGGGTGGAAAGCGAAAGTTGCTCAACCCTCCAAGCTGTGCAGGACAACGTTTACCCTCACTGGACGAGCGTACTCCTCAGCCGGGCAGGCGGCCTCTGCTCTTCATTCAATGGCGGTTCTCCAGGTCTTTCAGGCCAAACTCCTCCGCTGCATGGACGAGTCTGGACCGGATCTGGCTGCTTTCAGGAAACTGCGCAGCGTGACCGACCTGGCTCTACATGCCACAAAGACCACGGCTCAGGTGATCGGCAGGTCGATGGCCAGCTTGGTGGTACTCGAGCGCCACTTGTGGCTGACCTTAACGGAGATCAAGGACATGGATAAGGTCCCCTTCCTCAACTCCCTGGTCTCTCCCACTGGCTTGTTTGGACCTGCAGTTGAAGGCTTCACTGAACGCTTCACCATCGCAAGCAATGTGGCACTTCCTGGCAAAAGCATTCCAGCTCTGCAGCTGCTCCCAGTCGCCCCAAGTCTGCGCCGACTCAGCAGCCCGCAAAGCCTGTACCTGCTGCCATCGCCACCCAGCCAGCCAAGCCTGAGCCTCGACAGCATTCCCGCTCGGCCAGACGCTACCTGTTTCCTAAGCGTCAGGGCCCCCGGCCCGATGCCGGAGGCGTCGTTCTGATCAGGAAGAGGAAGGGGCAAAGTCTCGCTACAGCCAGACCACCCCTCAAACAGCCTCGAGTATTCCTCCAAGCAACTCCCTTATTTCCTCGTCCCCAAAAAGGATGGCGGTCTGTGGCCCATTCTCGATCTCAGACGCCTGAACCGCGCCCTCATGAAACGGCCATTCAGGATGACCACATTGAAGCAGATCCTCTCGCAAATAAGCCCAAGGGAACTGGTTCTTTTCTCTGGACCTTTCACATCCAGATACCAGATGAATTTCGCCTTCAAGGGAGTAGTTTATCAATACACGGTCAATACTGTGGGCTCTGTACCTCTGGCCTGTTGATGGGAGCCTGCAAACCTCCCCAAGTTTGTTCTAAACACTATTTCTCAGGCTAGAGCTCCGTCTACAACATGCCTCTATGCCCTTAATTGGTCTGTTTTCTCCGCCTGGTGCTCAACCCGTGGCAAAGACCCAACCTCCTGTGACATATCAGTGATATTGTCTTTTCTGCTAGAGCTGCTGAATAAGGGACGCTCCCCATCCATGCTCAAGGTCTATGTAGCAGCTATAGCGGCTTCCCATGCTCCTATAGCTGGCCAATCGGTGGGCAGAAACAACTTAGTTGTCCGTTTTTTGAAGGGATCCAGGAGGTTGAACCCGCCTCGCCCCCTCACTGTCCCTACATGGGATCTGCCCACTGTTCTGAGGGCTCTGAAAGGCACTTCCTTTGAGCCGCTACAGTCTACTGACCTTCGGTCCTTGTTGCTGAAGGCCGCTCTGCTTCTGGCATTAGCATTGGTCAAGTGAATGGGAGACTTGCAGCATAGGCAGAAACCCTGGGGGCTCGGGGGGGACAGGACCCCCCCATCTGAGGGTTGTCCCCCCTAAAAATATGATTAAAAACCACGCTGTGTTTTATACTTTAAATAACTTTGTAAGTAGTAAAACAAGGCAAACGGGGCAAAAATGCATTTTAAGTTTAGAAACATTTTGAGTCTCCCCCTCCCTTGCCTCACAGTGCTTAGGTCCAAATGTCAGCTTTCCTCTTTTACATCACCTCAGTGTTGCAGAGTCCATGGTTTTCCAGCAGAATTGGGCTTCTTTAACACTGTTGCCGTGGGTTGTTTTTCATGTCCATGGGTTGAAGTGACCCCAATAACGTGATATGAATGCGAATTTTACCGGAGGAACCCCGCCGAAAAAACTTGTATTTTACCCCCTGAAATTCGATTTTTACTGGGAAACCCCCCTCGAAACGCCTTGAGTTCGGGCCCAACGACTCTAAAGTCGTCCTGAAACCAAGACATGGTTATATACCTAAGGTGCTCTCCACTCCGTTCAGAGCACAGGTTATTACGCTCTCTGCGCTTCCTCCCTCAGAAGAGGACCAGGAGTTGAATCTGCTCTGCCCCATCACGGCGCTGAAATTTTACATTGAGCATTCCACCCCGTTTAGGCAGTCAGAACAACTTTTTGTTTGCTTCGGTGGCCGCACCAAAGGGCGGCCACATCCGGTCATGAAGCAGAGACTTTCTAGGCGGATAGTTGATGCTATTATGCTAGCTTACTCTTCCTTGGGCCTGCAATGCCCCATTGGAGTACGAGCCCACTCCACTAGAGTTGCTCTTCTTGGGCGTGGTCTAGTGGTGTGACCATCACAGAGATTTGTGCGGTGGAAGGCTGGGCCTCGCCGTCCACATAGGTTTTATAACCTGGACGTCCCTGCCTTACAGGCGAGGGTCCTTTCTGCATAGTTGACATGCACCTGCCATAGGCAGGACCAGCTCTGAGCAGGGTTTGACCGTAACATGCTCAAATTCACCAGGATTGCTTACTTGTATACTACCGGCCCCTGGAGTGCCAAAGCTGTACGAGTCTTCTGGAACAATCACCCAGGCCGGGCACAACCTCTGTGAGTTTGGTCCATTTTTTGCCTTGAGGGGATTTTTATAATGCTTGTCCCTCTGGGCAAGTTTATATATTAGTCGTTCCTCTATCATAGCACAGCGTGATTGCACTGGTTCCCATAGCGTCTTAGCGATGCAGTACGAGTGAAGTATCGATAGGGAACATACTCGGTTACTAACGTAACCTCAGTTCCCTGAGATACGGGAACAAATACTGCGTTGCTGGCCGTGCTATGTAGCTGCACAACTCAGTCATCGCTTCAGTCGAAGATCCTGAGGATCCTATGGTGAAACATGCGCTTATATAGCTAGATGGCCCCGCCCATTCTGGCAGGCTTCGTGGCCATAGGCTCATGCAGCACTGCTGCCGAGTCATTGGTTCGTTTTTAAATATACTGCACAAACCAATGGCCATGCAGTTACACTGCGTTATTAAAAAAAAGCTTCAGTTTAGGAGAAACAAGGGACTTTTTCCCTATAGCATCTTAGTGAGTAAATTATTTATTTAGCTATTAGTAAATAAGTACGTTTTTAGCATAGTCAGACAGCTTTGCACAACAGGGATGGCCAAGCTTCCTTTCACACTGTTGAGACGTTGAGAATCAATGACTCCCACTGGTGGCAGAAGTTCTTGGCCTTGAGTTCAAGTCCCAACCAGTGGAACCTGTCAGGGATCCATTGCATGGTGTTCTGTGCTCCCAAGGAGGCCCACCATGGAATGAGAATGCGTCAGCATGATAATTGCCTGCATCTTTGTTTGTGGTACCACCAACAACGGCTTATACCCCATGCCAGTCTCGTCCCAGCAGAAGTGGCACTGGAAGAACTTGAAGCAACCTTACCTCCATAGTCCAGGAACAAGGCTCTGCAGAGAACGGCTTCGGCAGACAGATACCTGGGCCACTCGTGTCATGCGTAGTCAGGTCAACGGATTCACATATTCATCAATAATATAAAATATACAAGTGTGTGATTATAATTAATAATTGACGTGAGTAGTAACAAAAATATTTTGGGTGAGCTGTTCGGGGTCTCTGAGACCCCAGCTATAGAACATGATAAAATGCAATAGAGGTGTGACATACATTCAGTTTCTGTCTGGTGTTGAGGTTATTCTAAACTATTCTACTGAATCCCAAATAAGTATACACACACACACACACACAACCAAGTCAATGTAAAGTCAAACACAAGAGTCATGCGAAGTGCCGATCTTTTCAAACCAGCTGTCCCGACCTTCCGATACTGCATGACGTTCGAAGCTTCAAAAGTCATCAATCACGTGGAATTGTCATTTCGATACAAGCATCGGCACAGTGTGTGATACAATAGTGCTTTGAAAACTGCGTCGGAGCATCGGAGCCTCCGTATCAATTGTCCCATCACTACTAGTCTAGTCACACACACACTTGGTTAGTTTCTTCTTTCTATTTAGTGTTTTATTTTCACTTTGTTTCTGCAGTTCCAGTTCCTTTTAGGATATTAACTCTTTTGCTTTTACTTTTTATTTTTCGTTGGCTAGTTTTGGTTTTTCTTTTTTACTTTTGCCGCTTTAGCCATTGTTCTTATCTGTTTTTGTTCTCTTATTTGTTGTGGCATCTGGTCTGTCTTGTCTTGTCTTGTTTTTGTTTCTGGTCCTGTCCTGCCCTGTATCCAGACTTCCCTGGCCACTGACCCTTACTGCCTGGCAGCAGCTCTCTAACTCCCTCATGTCTAGCCTCAGGTTCTGTGAGCCTCTACCTGGTGGCAAGACTGGTGCTACATCTGAGATCTACATCAAGCTACAGGTTCCCTGTGTTCTTGCCTAGTCTTTCCTCTGGAGCTTTCTCACCCGTGCTCAAGTCCGTTGCCAACTTGGACTGTCTCAGTGGTCATCCCTCCTGCCTGTAATTGTGTTGTTTGCCCTGCCCCACTGTTTGGACTGTTTCACTCCTCACTCTCCCTGCTGTCTCTAGTCAACGATCCTGTTAATAAAACCCCTTGTTCATTTGCATCTGGGTCCCATTTCTTGCAGATCCCTGACACACAAAAACTAAAAAAATTTACTATTGACAAAACATGCTACAAATACGTGTTCCAAGCAGGACCGGCCCTTACAAATTTGGTGACCTAGGCAAGATTTTAGCTGGTGCCCCTTGCATCCACCTCTCACACAGAAACGGCATAGCTTTATTACATAAAATGAATTATACATATAATAAAAATAAGAGTATTGCACGAAAAAAAATGACATTAACTATCTAGAGCTGCTGCAGTATTTATTCTAATTTATATTGTAAAATTGCAATACTAATTCCTTCATTTCTAACTTTCTTAAATTTTGGGATTCACCGATTTAGATTTTTCATGGCCGATTCCAATTATTTTTGCAAGCAAACAGGCATATTTTATTTTTTAAGCAAGAGACAAGAAAGAATGAAAATATCAGTACATGAAGAGGTTTATTTGCCCTATTGCAGGCCTAACTGTAGCCATTTTAAATTAAAGGCAACCACTGCATCAGGATCCAAACAAAGAAAAACAAGAACAGTTTTGATTTAAATTAGATTGTTGCGACAACAATCATCGTGTCAGGACTGCTTCCCATGTATCGACGAGGACACGAAAGGTTCAGTAGACTTTTTGCTTTAAATGAATGGTTATTGTCATGGCGTAAAAAACAGAAACTGCTCTTTGTAAATAATTGGAATCTTTTCTGGGAGCGACCTAGGCTTTTTCGCGCTGATGGCCTGCACCCCAGCAGAGTTGGAGCGAACTCCTGTCGGACAACATCTCCAGGACGCTACACTCCATATGACTAGTAAGCCAATTCTCAAATAACTGCTATGATGGCTTTTGTTCTACCTACTTAAATGATAGATGTATTTGCGCTGTCAGTGCATAGTGAGGTCAAAATATAAATTTAATGCAGGATCTAGAAAAAATCTGATCGTGATTAAACCAGAAAAATGCAAAATAAATGAACAAAAACTATTTTTAAAGTTCAAGTTCAAGTTCATTTTATTTGTAGAGCACATATACAACAGCCACCAGGCTGACCAAAGTGCTTTCCAGAAGAGCAACAATTTTACCACATACACAGAGAACAAACCGGACAAAACTTTAAAACCGCATGTTTAAAAATTACCATATCACAGTAGTCAATACACTAAGGAAAACAAATAAGTTTTTAGCAAGGACTTAAAAACAGACAAAGAAGGGGCCATTCTAATCTCTAAAGGAAGGGTATTCCAGAGTCGTGGCCCTGCCACCGCAAATGCACGCTCCCCTCTACGCTTAAGCCTAACGTGAGGGACCACCAACAAGGCCTGGTCACAGGATCGTAGGCTTCTAGACGGAGAATAGAAGTAAAGAAGGTCAGATAGATAGACAGGAGCTTGGTTATGTAGGGATTTATATACAAAGAGGAGAATTTTAAAGTCTATTCTCTGACAAACCGGCAACCAGTGTAGAGATCTAAGAATTGGAGTGATGTGTTCATGTTTACGACACTTTAAAAGAAGTCTGGCCGCAGCATTTTGGACAAGCTGAAGACGCGCAATTTGAGATTTAGATATACCGCAATATAAAGAATTGCAGTAATCTAGACGAGACGTAACGAACGCATGAACAGCCATTTCTAAAGTTTTTGGAGTGAGAAAGTGTTTAATTTTAGACAGTAAACGAAGCTGATAGAAACTGGACCCAATGACAGAAGAGATATGTTTATCAAATTTTAAATGCTGGTCGACTAGAATACCTAGGTTCCGCACCCGCGAGGATCTAAAAACGGATAAACTTTCTAACTCAAGGCTTATACACTGAAAGAAGTCTCTTATGCTCACCAAGCCTGCATATATTTGATTAAAAATACAGTAAAAACAGCAATACTGTGAAATGTTATTACAATTTACAGTAACTGTTTTGTATTTGAATATATTTTCAAATGCAATTTATTCTTGTGATGCAAAACTGAATTTTTTCAATTATTATTATCAATGTTGAAAAGTTAAAGTGGGGCAGACACTAAGTCTTAAGTTAGTAATTTAAAATATCAAATATCTCAAGAAGCTTTCACAGAGAGCATCAGAGGCAACAGGCAAGGTGTTAACTAAATGACAGATTGACCTTAGGTTTAGAGTGATTAATTTCAATTAGATTAGAAAAATATGCAGCTTTAGCAGACTTAACAGCAGTTTGGTAAGATGTAAGTGAGTCTTTAAACATTTGAAGAGAGATATGTAGCCTGTCCTTCTTCCATTTGCGTTCTGCCTTTCTACAGTTTTGTCTTAGAAGACGGGTATGAGAGTTTTGCCACAGATCCGATTTTGGTTTGTGTTTATGAGGCTTAAGGGGGGCAGTCGCATTTGCTACCTTAAGCCAGGCAGAATTTAAAAGGCTAAGATGTTGATCAGCATCCAAGTCAGATAATGGTTGATCCAAGTGCAACTCTGAGCAACATTCAGCAAAGCACAAGTTGAAATTTGTGCTAAACTGCGGAGAGTAGAAACGAGAAAGATTTACAGGTGTATTAGAAAAATGAGAGAGATCTGGAAGAGACAGTGAGAATAATATAGGCTTATGGTCAGAGAGCATAAAATCTGAGAGCACAATATCAGTCACATCAAACCCATAGGAGAGAACAAGATCCAATGTATGGCCCTGGATATGAGTAGAGTCTTTGATCCACTGGGATAGATTAAAAGCATCAATAAGATTAAGAAAATCATGCGATAGGGGGTTAGACGTACAGCAGACATGGATATTAAAATTGCCCACCAGTAGAAAGCGATCATAATTAGTGACAATATTGCCGATAAGTTCAGTGAATTGCTGAGTATTGCTTAGTAGAGTGAGGAGGACGGTAAATCACCCCTAAACAAACCGGACCATTCCAGTCTAATTGAAGAAGCTGAGCTTCAAAACTGGAAAAGGCCGTTACAGGGACCAACCGACAGCGTGCAGAGAGAGAGTTATTTAAAATTGTTACTATCCCACCCCCGCGTCCACTCAGACGAGGAGAGTTAAAAAATGTACAGTCAGCAGGGATCAGATCAGAAAAAGGAGTTAGATCACCAACCTTTATCCAGGGAAATAATATCAGGAGATGAGGACGCTCTTTTCAGCGAGCGCAGATTTCCGTGAGTTACTCCCCGTCGTCGGGAGCCGAGGCTGATTCGGTGGAGACCGGCACGAGAACCAGGACTCGGGTGCAGGGGGAGAACAGGACGAAGCCACCGGTAGGCCAAATCCAGCGGGCGACAGGCAGCCGAGCCACCGCAAAACAACCCGTGGGAAGGATCCGGGAGAAAGCCAGCCCGCAGATGAGCCTTAAGCGTCACGATGTATCCTCCGCGTTTGCCTCGTTTCCTACTTTGCTTTCTCCACAGGATGCCGAGGGGCCACCGGCGGATACAATCCGGGATAGCCACCTGGAATGACTCATTCCTATTACCAAAGGAGCAGTCCACATCCAGAGTGTAAGAGTTGGTGAATGTGTCCGCAATTGAGTTGCGGATGTCCAAGAGTGCTTGACGGTCGTAGATTAAAAGCGTGTAGCAGTTTAAAGACAGAGCAGACAACCAGACAAGCAAACACGAGAGCAACAGACGGCATGCCGAATGCACAGGCACCATCTTCATCATGTCACCATGTTTTCCTTTTTGGGCTCCTAAACATTAGATCACTCGCACCCCAAAGCAGCTATTGTAAATGAAATGATCACAGATAATAGTTTTGATGTACTCTGCTTGACTGAAACCTGGCTAAAACCAAATGATTATATTGGTCTAAATGAGTCTACTCCACCAAGCTACTGTTATAAACATGAGCCCCGTCAGACTGGTCGTGGTGGCAGTGTTGCAACAATTTATAGTGATATTCTCAATGTTACTCAGAAAACAGCCCAGCCAACATGTATATGTGGGCCCCACATGGTTTATGCTGGGTCTACATGGGTACCAAGTGGGCATGATCCCAAAATGGGCATCTTATCTGGGGCCCACTTGGGTCAGCCTAGTAGGTTCCACATTGGCAAAAACAGATGGGCTCCCTATGTGGGTCCTAGTTGTGTCACAAATGGGAAATGAGTGCATGGGCTCTAAATGGGCAACACAAATGGGGCCCATATGGGTTTAACAAATGGGTTAGACATGGGCAAATACAATTAATCCCATATAGGCTGCCTACACAGGCCCAAGGTAGTACCCACATAGGCAACCTCTATATGGGTTCAGAATGGGGAAACGCATATGGGGCCCTCTTGGTCAAACCATATGGGTAAAACATGGGCGAACACAATCAGTCCCATATAGACTGCCTACACTGGCCCAAGGTAGTACCCACATAGGCAATCTCTATATGGGTTCTGAATGGGGAAACACATATGGGGCCCTCTTGGCCAAACCATACTGGCTCGACATGGGCAAACACAATCAGTCCCATATAAGCTGCCTACACTGGCCCAAGGTAGTACCCACATAGGTTACCTCTATATGGGTTCTGAATGGGGAAATGCATATGGGGCCCTCTTGGCCAAACCATACTGGCTTGACATGGGCAAACACAATCAGTCCCATATAAGCTGCCTACACTGGCCCAAGGTAGTACCCACATAGGTTACCTCTATATGGGTTCTGAATGGGGAAACACATATGGGGCCCTCTTGGCCAAGCCATACTGGCTTGACATAGGCAAACACAATCAGTCCCATATAGTCTGCCTACATGGGCCCAAGGTAGTACTCAAAATGGCAATCTCTTTATGGGTTCTGAATGGGGAAACACATATGGGGCCCTCTTTGCCAAACCATATGGGTAAAACATTGGCAAACACAATCAGTCCCATATAGGCTGCCTACATTGGCTCAAGGTAGTACCCACATGGGTAATCTCTAGTGTAGTGATGGGTCATTCATGATTGATCTGTTCATTGCGTCTGTCACGTGACAAATGAATGAAAGACTCTGAAGGTAAAGTCATTATTTATGTTCCCTATAAATTATCTTTGGCTGCATTATTATGATTTTCTAATTTGGAATATTATCAAGATTGCGTAGGTGGATGTGTTTGGGGAATTTGGCTGGTAAAAGTATAATATTTAATGCCACTTAAATGATTGAAATAAACTTGAAGACTTGAATAAAGATTTGTTAATTTTGATGAACGAGATCAAAGGAGAGAGTCAGTAAAATGATCCGAACTTCCCATCACTAATATGGGGCCCTCTTGGGTAAGACATAAGCATTCTGGGTAAGAAATGAGCAAACATAATCAGTCCTATATAGGCTGACTTGGACCCTATAGTACAGAAATAGGTACTATAGGAACAGATTGGGCAGTGTGTTTGGGAACTATATGAGTACAGTATTGACTTTATTCTGCAGAGAAACAAGCACGTCACCATCTTCAGAGTATTGTGTTTGAACTTCCGTTTGTGCGGTAGCTCTGTACATTTCTATGGCATCGCTGTCTAAGTAATTTAACTGGTAAAGTGGTTTTATGTATTGTAGAGTTAATGAAAGTTATAGTGAACAATGTAATGTTTAAAGCAAATGTCTTAACAAATGTCAGTAGACCAGGAAGATTTTAAAACGAGCGATTCATTTATAAATCTGTCAGATCACAGAAGACAGCAAACGCAGCACTAAAAAAGGGTGGGCTACATAAGGTGAATAGGCCACTGGTTCTCAACTCCAGTCCTGGAGAGCTGGTGTAGGCCTATAGCAGACTTTAATTTCAACACTAATTAAACACACCTGTCTCTTATTCACAAATAATTGTGAACACTGTGATTAGCTTGTTTGGTGTGTTTGGTTAGAGATAGAACTAAACTCAACAGTACATTTAGGACTGTTGAAGAGTTCATGAGTCAGTTGAAAAGCCCTGGAATATACAAATCAAATTAAACCCAGAGTGCCATCAGCAATGGTCTGCAAAGCACATGCTTATCTCCATATAGTTATTTCAAAATCTATACAAATGGTTCAAAATATCCAGAAAATGGTCACTGTGCAATATGAAGAACGGGTTACAGAAAGACAATTATCTATCAAAATAATTGGATTATAGTGGCTTTGAGATGGGTAGAAGAACTCAAACCCCTAGCAACAGCTGCCTGATTCCACAGAAGTACTCCAGAGTTTGATGGTCAGTTGGTTAGTAACAGATAATGAAATAGCCCAAGTGAAGAAAGATAGAATTGAAATTCATGTTTCTGATGGAAAAATCCAGAAATCATGTTTGCAGCAAAAGAAAACTGAACACAAAACACAATATGCTAACTGAATGGAACTTTATTCTGAACATCTATACAGATGTTCAGAATAAAGTTCCATTCAGTTAGCATATTGTGTTTTGTGTTCAGTTTTCTTTTTGAACACACAGTACAGACTTTTCTTTTCAGTCTAGTTGGCACATGACCAACCTTCAAATCAAATCAATAAAAGATCATAATCTAGGTCCAAACCCCATTTACACTTATTCCTAAATGACAACGATTGTTGTTGTCGCATACTAACACCGTGTCTACACCAGACGTGTAAACACTTTGGTTTTTACTCTGTTGTTTTCTTTACTGTAGGGGAGGGCAGCATCCTCATACATCATGTTCCTGACAAAGTTTAAAATGTCCTTTTTTCTTTTCTTTTTTTTCTTTTAATTTTTTTATTATTATTTTTAGTATCACCATGATTCAGCTAAGAACAAAAGTGCTATTTTAATGTTATCTTATATAGCTGTATATAAAAAAAAAATTTTGTTTTGCAGAGGCTTTTATAAGAAGACGGCTACCGGCAAGAAGCTGAGAGGGAACTCTCAAAATTGGTACAAGAGACAAGAGGACTGAGGGTGTCTAGAATGCACAAATGTATGTCTGCAGTATAAGCAGTACTGAAAAATGTATAGTTGCTGCTGCTTCTAACTGTCCCCG
>NW_015548298.1:0-595 GCF_001515605.1 Sinocyclocheilus anshuiensis | reverse complement strand
CTCTGGCTCTTCTTAGTTTGCGGAGGAAGTAGAGACGCTGCTGTGCTTTCTTGGCCATTGCTGTGGTGTTGTCAGCCCAGGAGAGATCCTCTGTGATGTGCACACCCAGGTACTTTTGCTACTGATCCGCGAGATAACTTGGTCACGCAGTTCCTGATTATGTGCCTGTTAAATTCTTATTTTAAACTAATATGAGCTGTGACATGTCAACGGAGAACAGAAGCTGGAGTGTGAACACAGAGGAAGGGGCAGACTGCATGTGTGAGGTCCTGCAAACATATGGCGATATCAGGTAACAAAACATTTTTCAGTCAAACCAACGTAAAGTTATGTTTTGTGTCTATAATTTATGTGAGTGAGAGGAAATCAAAGTGAGAGGTTAATCGCGATTAGCGTTAGCGCGCTGGCTAGTAGTTATGTGTTTCAATGCAGCGTCCGAATGAGTTGTGTGTTTGTATTAATGTCAGCTAACGTTAGTTTAAAACTCAAACTAGTGAGAAGTAAAGGAGCATCGGAATAAGTACAGCAAATGAGAAAACTGCAATTTACGCTCGGAAACACTGGAATATATAGGAAAGTTGAGAAATGTTTTATA
>NW_015548297.1:1338-1498 GCF_001515605.1 Sinocyclocheilus anshuiensis | reverse complement strand
CTATCTAACTACAAGCAACAGCACAAATACATACAATAGAGTAAATATACAAATAAAATAAACCGTGATTTTCAGGGGTTTTTTTAGGTATGTCTAACAGTTTTTAGGTACAGAAATTGAATAAAGTAATGAAATGTAAAACAGCATTGCATATTTGACT
>NW_015548297.1:339-681 GCF_001515605.1 Sinocyclocheilus anshuiensis | reverse complement strand
ACATCCATCAACAGAAACATATATTAGCCGAACCCTGTTTGTTTTACGTGTTATTTATAGCAAACCATATTACAGCTGCGTTGTCAGATTTAAGTTGAACCGCGGTCCTAGCACGTGCCGAACCGTGTGTAGAGAACCTTACGGTTCGATTTTTTCCTCGAACCGTTCCACCCGTAATATATATAAACTGAACAAAATTATAAACGCAACACTTTTGTTTTTGCCCCCATTTGTCATGAGCTGAACTCAAAGATATAAGACTTTTTCTATGTACACAAAAGGCCTATTTCTCTCAAATATTGTTCACAAATCTGTCTAAATCTGTGTTAGTGAGCACTTCTC
>NW_015548297.1:0-299 GCF_001515605.1 Sinocyclocheilus anshuiensis | reverse complement strand
GAGCACTTCTCCTTTGCCGAGATAATCCATCCACCTCACAGGTGTGGCATATCAAGATGCTGATTAGACAGCATGATTTTTGCACAGGTGTGCCTTAGGCTGGTCACAATAAAAGGCCACTCTAAAATGTGCAGTTTTATCACACAGCACAATGCCACAGATGTTGCAAGTTTTGAGGGAGCGTGCAGTTGGCATGCTGACTGCAGGAATGTCCACCAGAGCTGTTGCCCGTGAACTGAATGTTTATTTCTCTACCATGTAAGGTCTCTGTCTTGTGAAACAGGCCCCCATAAGCTGTG
>NW_015548296.1:6025909-6036664 GCF_001515605.1 Sinocyclocheilus anshuiensis | reverse complement strand
AACTGCCTTAATAAAGTTATTAAAAGCTTACACTGTTACTGTAACTTATCAACATTTTCAAATCATGTGCAAAGCTTTTCTGAAACACAGAGGATATTTCCAAGGTTCTGTTTATACTCACATGTAAACTGTGTCTATCACTGAAACATGCAAATATTATTAATAGTATTAATACATAACTAATAAACTGCCTTAATAAAGTTATTAAAAGCTTACACTGTTACTGTAGCCTATCAACATTTTCAAATCATGTGCAAATATCATTTACACTTTATTTTAAAAACAACACCACCACCAACAAAATATCTATAATTCATCTAAATCATAATCTCAGGTGGTGTTCTATCATTGATTTACGGATTCTACAGAGTTAGTTATGCAAAATCTTGCATAATGACTCTCATAGTCAGAATATCAATAGTTGTTAAAAAGTTTAATGTACTCATAAACAGTCAAAATCCACTCTTTGCAGATGCCCAAAATTCCTGAATAAATAAGATATACAAGACATGTTTCTCAATCAGTCTTTAATGGTGAGTTGTTAGACAGTCACTACAGAGTGTTTAATACAATTGCACTATAAGGACCCTCCATTAGATTCTTTGTTTTACATTTAATATTGTTCATATAACTTGTGTACATTTGAACATTGTGTCAGCTGGTGTCGCACACACAAATACCCCACCTGAAAGGGAGAGAAAAAGAGATTAATGAATAACATGCATCCTGAAGCTGACCCAAACAACCCCCACAACCACAATATACTGCATAAAGAGATATTTGAATTACCCTGTTCTTGAGTCCTATAAGAGGTGGAAAAGATTAGTGCATTAGTGGAGTCATTTCAGAAAAACATAATGCAACAGCCATTTTCAAGCACCCAACACTAAATGAAAAGATGCACTTACTTAATGTCCTGTTTTTCCATTAGACACCTGTAGGTGGCGATCTCCTGCTCCAGACGGCTCTTGATGTCCAGGAGAGCAGCATAGTCTCTGCCCTGCTGCTCAATGCCACTGCGCATCTGACAAAGCTCTGCTTCATATGTGTTGATATGTTTCTGGAAACCTGCTAGCATAGTGCTGTACCTAGCCTCTGTTTCCAACAGTGAGCATTCCAGTGCTCTTTTCTGTGTGGGTAAAGAGGCGGAAAGAAAACTCATTATATTAATTCATAAGTAATTAATAAGTAACCATTTACAAAGTTGGCAAGTGTATGATGACCTAGTGTTTTAAAATCTGTTTAGATTATAAAAATCGTGTAGTGTATTCCAACCTCAAATCACTCAAAATGTTTATATTTGTGAGGCTAGTCCATCTAATGCGCCTGTGTATTCTAACAAACAGATGATTTCCTCACCATGCTGATTTGAGACTGGAGCTCGATCTCCAGGCACTGCAAGGTACGCTGCAAATCTGAGATCTGTGACCTAGAGGTTTCTAGGCACTCTGTATTGCTGGCCACATCTTTGCACAGTTGTGCCATCTTAAAGAGAGTCATAAACACACACCACTGTCATACTGTACTGTAATGTATTCTCAGGAGTCTGGTAAAAATATATGACGTCAAATTACCATCCACCTCCGGAGGACTCAAAGAAACAGCGGATGAAGTCTCACCTTCTCTTTGAACCAGCACTCCTGTTCTCTGCGGTGTTTGTCTATGATGTTCTCATAATGACAACGGATTTCTTCCAAAACCTTGTTCAGGTCTTGCTGAGGAGCAGCATCCACTTCCACACATACTTTTGTGTCTGCCAGCTGACACAGTAGTGCTGCCACATCCTATAAACACACATGACTCAAGCATCGATTCTTGACTAACACATTTTTATTTAAAACTATAAAAAAAACATCATTCCACACCAAGCTAGGCTTCATATTGCTTATGGCCCAAAGACCAGTTACGCATAATTTAATCTGAGACAGGCAAACTACTTCAAACCTCCTGGTGGTTCTTCTTCAAAGATGCTAGATCTTCCTGCAGACTCTCGATCTTTATCTCCAGGTCGGCCTTTGTCAGGGTCGTCTGGTCCAGCAAGCGCCGCAGGTTAGCGATGTCGGCCTCCACATACTGTCGCACTGCTAACTCATGCTCATATCTAAATGTTGGATGTACAGGAGGGCAAACAAACTCACCATTCATGTATGAAACACAATCTCTTAAAGGGATAATTCACCCAAAAATGAAAATTCTGTCATTAATTACTCACCCTCACGTCGTTCCAAACCCATAAGACTTTCGTTCATCTTCGGAACACAAATTAAGATATTTTTGATGAATACTGAGAGCTTTCTGACCCTGCATAGACAGCAACGAAACTACCACATTCAAGGCCCAGAGACGTAGTAAGGAAAGGTGACCAGACGTGCCACTTCCAGGGGACACATTCTGCACAGGATTTCTAAATTGTCTAAAATAACAAGGTGTTGGTTATTTGCACTGCGCCGATCGATCGTTGTATGACATCAAAGTACTGCGAGAGCTGTAGAGAGCAGAGCAAATGGCTCCATGCTTTCGAATCACTCTCGTGGTACTTTGATGTCATACAACGATCGATCGGCGCAGTGCAGACAGTCAACACCTGGAAGTGGGAAGTGGCACGTCTGGTCACCTTATAGTAAGGACATCATTAAAATGGTCCATGTGACATCAGTGGTTCAACCGTAATTTTACAAATTTATGAGAACACTTTTTGTGCACAAAGAAAACAAAAAATGATGACTTTATTCAACTATTTATTCAATTAATTTCTTCTCTTCTGTGTCAGTCTTTGACGTGCATCCACAGAGTACCACGACGCATGTGATGCTGCTAACGCAGGAGCCGGATTTCTGACAGAGAACCCAGATATGCTGAGGCTTGTTTACAAGAAGAGGAAGACGAATGCTGAACATGAAACAGCCTTCGTAAAAATGTCCGAAAACAGAAAGGATGACTTGCTATTTTTTGCCCAGCCTTACTTAACATGAACCAGAATATACAGTTGGACCTGCTACGCTCCTGTGTTTGCAGCACCACACGCATGAGTTGTGATACTCTTGTGAATGTGCATCGAAGACTGACACGAAAGAGAAGAAATGGTTGAATAAAGTCGTTATTTTTTTCTTTGCACACAAAAAGTGTTCTCATAACTTTGTAAAATAATGGTTGAACCACTGATGTCACATGGACTATTTTAATGATGTCCTTACTAGTTTTCTGGATCTTGTATGTGGTAGTTGTGTTGCTGTCTGTGGGAGGGTCAGAAGCTCTCGGATTTCATCAAAAATACCTTAATTTGTGTTCCGAAGATGAACAAAGGTCTTAAGGGTTTGGAACGACATGAGGGTAATTAATGACAGAATTTTCATTTTTGGGTGAACTATCCTTTTAATAGTTTACACTAAAGCTATCAAGCTATGGTTACAGAGGAATGTTATTTGAGAGAACTAACTTGATCTTGAAGTCATCAGCAGCCAGTTTAGAGTTGTCGATCTGCAGGAGGATGTTGGCGTTGTTGATGGTAGCAGCTTCAATCTACAATGTAGAACATTGATATAAAATATATTAATGTAGTGCATACTATAAATGTTTTCCATCATTCCATCCCTTAAAAAAAGTATCAGGAGTACCTTTTCCTTCAGGCAATTGATGGTGTTCCAGTAGGCGCTGTAGTCCCTCTGGCAGATCAGCCCTTTCTTCTCATAGTACTCGCGGATCTGCCTCTCCAAATTGGCATTGGCAGCCTCCAGCGAGCGCACCTTCTCCAGGTAGGACGCCAGACGGTCGTTCAGGTTCTGCATGGTGCACTTCTCATTCAGCTGGATGTAGTCGCAGTTCCCGAGCATGATTCTGAATCCTCCGCTGTTCGGTTTGCCATTACATACATATTCGTTCAGGCATCACTGTACCTTGTCCTTCAGGTCCTTGATGGTGTTCCAGTAGGCGCTGTAGTCCCTCTGGCAGATCGGCCCTTTCTTCTCATAGTACTCGCGGATCTGCCTCTCCAAATTGGCATTGGCAGCCTCCAGCGAGCGCACCTTCTCCAGGTAGGACGCCAGACGGTCGTTCAGGTTCTGCATGGTGCACTTCTCATTCAGCTGGATGTAGTCACAGTTCCCGAGCATGATTCTGAATCCTCCGCTGTTCGGTTTGCCATTACATATGTCTCCTCCACCGATTTTGCACTGCAGATTTGGATAGCAACCAACTCTGCGACCTTCTCCAGGTAGGACGCCAGACGGTCGTTCAGGTTCTGCATGGTGCACTTCTCATTCAGCTGGATGTAGTCACAGTTTCCAACCATGATTCAGAATCCTCCGCTGTTTAGTTTGCAATGCAGATCTGGATAGCAACCAACCCGGCGATAACAGGAGGAAGAGATGCGGGTGCTTCCTCCAAAACCACAGCCATAAACACTGTAGGCTTTGGGTCCGCAAGGAGTACCTGTACCACAGCAAATCGGAGTGACTATGGACTTAGAAACCATGCTCTTGGGACTGAGGCAGGATGATGTACGGAGAGAGCAAGACATGGTGTGTGGATACGGAGATGAGATGAAACCAGAGAGGAAACCTTTAGAGTTCTCCTGACGAAGATGGGACCTTTGAGCCCAGCTCTGACCTCTTATAGAGATGAAGATCCAGGGCGGCTCCTGCACTTTGTGGGAGAAGGAGGCAGGGTGTGTGTGTGGAAGTGTTCTGTGCCAGCTTAACGCCCTTTGAGAGTTAAGGGCAGAAAAAGGAGGTTATGCATGTTTAAGGTTATGCAAGGTTAGATTTTCTAAAGTGAACATATTTTGTAAAAAACTGAATGACACTTTTGGCTATTTATTGTTAATTTAAAATTATTTATCTCCTTTATTATTATACACTAGTCAACATTTGAAGTGGATCAAAGTTGTCCTAAAACCTAAAACCAAAATAAAAGCTTTTGTTTACATAATATATGTGTGTGTAATGTGTATATTTATTATGTATATATAAATACACACACATGCATGTATATATTTAAGTTTATACATGTATACATTTAAAATATTTATATATAATAGCAATTATATGAATATAAAAATATCCATGGAAATACATGGAGATATTTTAAAAATATATACTGTATGTGTGTGTATTTATATATACATAATAAATATACACAGTATACACACATATATTATGTAAACAAAAACTTTTATGTTGGATGGTGTGTGTGTGTGTGTGTGTGTGTGTGTGTGTGTGTGTGTGTTCCATTGGCAGCATGCAAATGTTTTGTCGGTTTGAATGCATTCGTTCAAATTAAAATATTTATCCAAATATTAATCTTGGTGTGGCCAGGCCATAAGTGTGTGAGAGAAATATCAGAATTATTGCGTTTAGGGTTGCTTGTGTACAATCACAAAATGAATGAAAACGAAATTTTAACTAATTCCTTGAATGGCACAGCGGGTTTCATTTTGTTCAATTGAGAATTATAGTGATTTTATTTTTCTTTTGAGAAATCATCCAATGCACAGTGAGTATTTCACAGCAAAAACAACTTTATAGTTTACAAGCATTCGGTGGGTTTAGTTATTGCTAACCAACCATGTTGTATTTTATCTGTAAGCCATTGCAATAATAAATCTTCAGTTTTATGGAGCTGGTGTGGAAGTATCATGGGTAAGGTCACAAACTGAAGCTTTCTCTGATGTGCTCAAGCGGCACATTTCTGAGGTCACCTTATTCTCTCTGCTATATGATTGATCTGATAACACTTTCTCATAAGTGGACTAAACCCCTTTAAAATGTCTGACCTGTGTAGTCGAACACCTGCTTTTATTTGGCTATGAAAATGGCCAGTTGGAATTGCTTCAGTGACTGTAGAGAAAATTATAGCCTCACCCATGTCTGGTTTTAAATTAAGCTATGATTTAGTGTAGTTAAATGATTAGTGTATCGTAGTTTTGAATAGTATAATTGATCACTCATTAGGTTGTTAAGAGTCACTAGGGCTAGATTAACAAGGTGTCGTTCATTTAGTCAATTATGTTCTGGTTATAGTAATAGTACATTAAGATTAAAAATAAAGATTATAATTTACTATAACCCTCCCTATGAAGTAGGTTAAAACTACAGTCAGAAGACTGTCTGTACTTGACATTAAGTGTAATGTTTAGATAAAAATAAAAATATTTGAGACATATAGTACAACAAAACATAGACAAAACAAAATGTGCTGTAAAACTCCTGCATCTCCTCCATCGAACTGTACATTTCTTCAGAATTTTTTAGTTATCAACTGCATTGAATTCAACTTTAAGTGATTTTCCACTGCTTGATGCAAAATGCATACAATGTCCGTGTCTATCAAAATTTGTGACATTTATGTGAACTACAGTTAATCTTTATTTATAGATTAATTTTTTATTGTAGAACTTTCAAAATAAAATAAATTACATTTGAATGGTCCTATAACACTAGCATTCTCTATTCATTTTCTATTAAATCTTTCGTTTTCTTTTTATTTATACTTGCTACGTGTACTGTGTTAGACTAATCAGGACTTGCCACTGCACTATTGTCCTCATTTGTAAGTCACTTTGGATAAAAGTGTCTGCTAAATGTAAATGTAATTTTTTTATTTATTTTTTCTCAGTTCTAAAAAATACTTACTGGCACTGAGAAATTAGAGCTTAGCCAATTATTGTTATTCATTCACTAATTGCGGTGGTATTGGGGTCAGGCAGTCCTCTTATTAGTGCTTTAAGTTGATTGTTGTGGTCCTTGCACAGATGCTCCTGAGCCAGATGTTAGAGGGAGTATGATCATAGATCCTAGCATCTGTGATCTGTTAGTAAGCAAATCAAGATCACATTATAAAGTGTGCCTGAGGATGGCGTGTAAGTAAACTGTAAGGGGTCTGGTATGGGTGGGACAGTGGCATTGATGCTGGTCATGACAAGCTCTCAAAGCACTTCATGATGATAGGTCAGAGTGCTACATGGTTGTAGTCATTAAAGTAGGTTATTGTTGACTTCTTGGGCGCAGGGATGATTAAGTTATTAATTTAGATAATTAACTGTCAAGCATCTGTATGAAATGACACGAACAATCATAGGTGTATCAAACAGGAATTTTTTAGATGTATTATACAGGGTTATTTCCTCGTTTTTATTCTCTGTTGCTACACAGTCTTTATGTTTAACAGCTTGTCAAAATAATTGCCTTTTAATGTGTTAGAACTCGATTTAAAGAAATGATCAACCAATTTGTAAGTGAAACCATAATTTTCTTATAAGCTTAATAAGAAATTCTGCTGATCAAGTATTTCTTGGGCTCTTTTTCCACTGCTAAACACTTTTTGCACAGGTTTCATACATAATAAATCATTTGTGATTATTATAGATAACCAGTGAAGCCACTGAACCCAGGTGACGTACTCAAAAACCCAATGCTCGGAAACCCAGTGTAGCCACATGTTTGACCATGTTCTATTTAAAAGCTGAGAATTATATCTCTAAAACTCCATGCCATGCGATTATGTTTAGAAGAGGCTCTAAAATGCTAACTAATATTTACTCACATATTCTAATCACCCATTCAGTCTTTACTGTCCTGTACTGCCCCATTCATGTTCATCTCCCCTCTACACATTAATATCTATCTGGCTAGGATATATGACAAAGTATTATTCTTTTGTCTTTATTATATTTGCTAACAACTTTCTATTCACAAGCCCTTCTTTAAAAAAAAGAACGATTTCACTGATCTTGGATTTACTTCTCAAAATTTGTCATAAAACAATCGCTCCTGTCAACAGGTACATATAGGGATAGCTAGCATGTTAGCTTAGCATAGCATCAAAACATGACAGTTTTTTGGATTAAAACAGTGTTTTCACTCCAAGCTCACTTTACAACGTTAAACATGTTTTTAAATAACTTCTTTCTGTGATCTGATGTGGCTTCTTATTATAAAATGAGGCAAAAATATATTTTATAGTTTTACCATGATAAATGCTATGTCGATTAGTATTGCATTATGAATATAACTTAAACCCAAGATGGCTTGAAGAACACAGATAAACCAACCATATATTGTGTATAATGGTGTATAATATATTGTGTATAATAGTGACATCAAGCTCACCAAGAGCGATGCGATTTGTGGAAAGAGGTGGTTGTAAAAAATGACTACTAACTACATTTTAGCTGTCCCGGTTTAAATAAGTGTAGTGTTTTTGAGCTCTGTCTTATGTGTTGTTTTCAAGAGTTGCAGATGAGGAGGGAGTGTTTGAGAGAAAAAGAAGAAAATGTGAAAAAAGAAGAGGAGAAACTCATGATAGGAAGCTGCAAGGCAACATTCTGAAACAACTACATGAATAAAATGATTAGAACGTTCTTGCCCAAGAGATCATTGCACTCTTTCTTGCTCAGCAGCTTTGTAGCTGATATGCAAGAGCAAAGTTGCTGTTGTAAAGCTATACAGCTACAGTTGTGTTGCTGGGTTTAGAACAATTCAAAGTTTGTATGACACTTGAATGTGTAGTAAAACTTCAGTTGTTACATACTATGCGTGAGCTCTATCCGTTTCAGTATACATACATATTACTGTAAATGTGCCAGCATTCAACACATGAAACAGTTTACACATGATCGCTAAATGGAAAAATGCAGTGAATGCTTGGAAAACTATGGCAAAGACTGTGTAAAGGCATATGTTTCCTTTCACATTGTGATAGAAGCAAAAAAAACATGTGAACATGAAAAAATAACAAAACAGACACCAAAATATTGGGACTGAACTTTAATATGGAATGCACACAATAAATCAAAATATTTTAGTTCTGTCTTAAATAGGTTGAATTCATATACAGCTGATTTTTGACCCCATTAATAATTCATATGATGCTGGTCAATCATAAAAGACTGAGTCTCGCTGTATTACCGATGAAGTAGGTGTCTGACTTGAAGCAGCACTGCACAGACCATTCTGTGTATGACATCAAAGTACTGCGAGAGCATTTAGGACATTTTTGTTTTGATGTCAAATAAATCTTGCTGTTTTGTTTTTGTGTTAAAGGGTTAGTTCACCCAAAAATTCTGTCATTAATTACTCCCCCCTCATGTCATTTCAAACCCGTAAGACCTTCGTTCATCTTCGGAACACAAATTAAGATATTTTTGATGGAATCTAGCCCTGAGGAGCTCCAGTGCTGATGGTGCGGGTGCTGGATGTGTATTTTCCCAGCCTCACTAGCTGCTGCCTGTCTGTCAGGAAGCTGTTGATCCACTGACAGACGGAGGTGTGCACGGAGAGCTGAGTTAGTTTGGGCAGGAGGAGGTTTGGGATGATGAAAACATGATGAGGTGGGATGATGAGAACATCTAGTTTACTACTTTATTAACCCCACAAGGGGCAATCTCATTGCATCTAGTGCGCTCTCTAGTGTATGAATCATGTAACCGCATCAGACGATCGAAGCGCTGGTAAGAGATCATGTGACACTGAAGACAGGAGTAATGATGCTGAAAATTCGTGTTAGGTATAAACGGAGGTCGGAGCCAGCTCCAAATGGGGGGACTTGAGCTCCAAGTAGGCTGTACATTCCTCCTGGGGCTTTTGATTGATTTATTTAATGTGTTGTACATGACACAGAGTTACAGCTTTTGTTTTATGAACGTCTACACCTAACCCAACCCTAAACCTACCCCTTACAATAATGCAAAAATAGTAATTGTTGTACAGTGTGAGAAAAATTACGCTATATTGATGTGCGCATGCTCGCGGCATAAGTCCCTCCCATTTGGGGGTCTCCGGGCTGCAGCGATACATACTTGGAAAATTCAGCTTTGCATCACAGGAGTATATGTTACTTAGAACATATTCATATAGAAAACAATTATTGTAAATTGCAATGAGATGACACAATATTAGGCCTACTGTATTTTTATCAAATAAATGCAGCCTTGGTGAGCATAAGAGACTTCTTTCAAAACATAAAAATCTTAATCGTTTCAAACTTATGGCTGGCAGTGTAGGCTATATTTACAATAAAACAATTTAAAATGAACACAGGCTATTTGTTCATCAATTGTATATCTCCGGGAAATCAGTTTTGCCCACTACTGTAGAAACATATCCGATATTTATTTATTTATTTTAGTGCTGTCAATTTAATCACGATTAATCGCATCCAAAATAAAAGTTTTTGTTCACATAGTATATGTGTGTGTACTGTGTATATTTATTATGTATATATAAATACACACCCATGCATGTATATATTTAAGAAAACAATTGTACGTTTATATCCGCCTGACTACCAGGAAAAAACTGTTTTGTGAATTTAGTATTTAGTCATGTCATTACATTGTTTAGAGCATAAGAAAAATTTTGAAAAATACAATTTTTGAAAAATGATATTTGATTCAAATGTTATGCCATGTCCTCTGTAGAATAAAAAGACATGAATAGACATGAAAAGGCAAAAAGAGTGGGATTTTTGTTTTAATCAGAAATCAAATTTAATTTTTTTATACCTAACTTTATATAAAGATGATTCCGTGGACATGTATGAAACTGATGCCCTGTTTCATAACAGAAGCTCATATTTTGATTTGAAACCCCATAACATTTTCCATGCAGAGATGTTGATTTATGACAAACAATTTGTCAATTCGTCAGATTTAAATGATAATTACAAAATATGATCATATTTCCATAAGGGTGTTACATTTGATCACTAAATTAATGTCAGCCATTTTTAAAGACCAAGGAGAGGGAGTGGTCATGGTGT
>NW_015548296.1:6024382-6025796 GCF_001515605.1 Sinocyclocheilus anshuiensis | reverse complement strand
CTCTTTTTTTTTTTTTTTTTTTGTCGTATAGGAGCTTCACCCATCCTGTTCGGTTCTGGACCAATACAAAGTGTCATCGGTGAGAATCGGAGCCAATCAGAGGACAGGATTCCGGTGATCTGGCAAAAGGGCGATGCGTCCATGTAACGGGACTCCTCACATCTGCGTTTACTGCCATCAGCCACAAAGCCCATGCTCACGGAATCGAGTGTAATATAAACCTTAAGGTAAAAGCGACATTTTATCTCACGCATTTATGGACTTTATTGGGTTATTTGGACTTGCTGGAGCAAATACTTGTGGTTGAATAGTGTGGATAGTTCATATGTTTAACATTTACACGGCCGCAGCCTTCTTGCTAACGCGATCCTTCCGCTTTGTTGTAAAAAACAGAAGCAATTCATCCAAAACGACAACGCTTCGGTTTGGTTATGATAGATATGAACCGACTGCTTTTAAATCGCCAACATGACGAACGTTTCCAGGCTGTATGACTGGAGTGGTTGAACACTATTTTGGCTTGACTTGACTAGACGCATGATGATGCACAAACACAGTCGAGTCTCTTTCTGTTTCTCGCTCTCTTCAGATGCAGTTTATGCTGCTCTTTAGCAGGCAGGGGAAGCTGCGGCTGCAGAAATGGTACGTGCCGCTGTCGGACACACAGAAGAAGAAGATCTCCCGGGAGGTCATTCAGATGGTGCTGGCACGCAAACCCAAGATGTGCAGTTTCCTGGAATGGAGGGATCAGAAAATAGTCTACAAAAGGTTAGAAAACCATGCTGAATGATGTGGACTGCATGGAAGGAACTACAGGTCCACTGCATTTGGTACTTTCCATGAACACGATAGACTTGGGTGTTCCCTGACTTTCAAAAAAAAAAAAAAAAAGCATTTATAGGCACACAAATCTTGTTTTTTTGTGTTGTGAGACATATTATATATGTTTGATAAACTGTGATATGACTAACCTAGTAAGAAAAGCCAGTAGTAGCTAAACCTTTATTGTTTGTATCACCCTCTTAAAATGGTAAACATGGTACATCCCAACTGTATTCAACAATTAAAATGACACAAATGTTATTTTGATATATGTTAAATTAATTGTAGTAAATAAGTATTTTTTTTAGCCTAATAACTCATTTTAACTTTTGCTTTAATTTTTTAAGTGCCTTGGGTCTTGGAAGTGTTTTTCACATACATTTTTCCTGTAGGGAATTTAAAAAAAGTGTTTGTTAAAGAGTTAGATGAACCAAACCAACACACTATAAGGAGAATCACAACTTTGATTTGTTGAAGCAAAAAAAATATTTGAAAATCAGACATGACTGTATTTAACAGCTTCAATGAGGAAAAAAAACACAATCCCATGTGAATATATATATATATATATATATATATATATATATATATA
>NW_015548296.1:6022990-6024099 GCF_001515605.1 Sinocyclocheilus anshuiensis | reverse complement strand
TATATATATATATCAGTATTTTCTCACCAGGATTCACACTGTTAAACACGATTTAAAAAAGTAAGTTGAAATAATATGGGCTGATGATGGCTTCATCAAAAGCATATACCATTGATTAACAACCTCAGTTTAAAATGAAATATTAAAAATCAATTTCCCTAATGAACCTGTCATGTTATATTTGAGTATGGTTGAGGGTTTTTTGTTTTATATATTTGATACAAATGTAAGTTTTTACTGTCAGTTCTCAACTTTTGGTCTATTATATTGCCCAGTGCTACATTAATCACAGTCATATTGCCTTTGATATTGTCAACAAGGTAGATGAGAATGATTGCTCAGGACAAAATGATCTTGTTTTCAATGGTTTGTACTGGGTAGCTTTACACTACAAAGAGGAACAGAGCAAAGCATTTCACTTTCTTTGTACTGTTTGAATTTATGTGGTGAGCTTATTTTGCATTTCAGATATGCCAGCCTGTACTTTTGCTGTGCTGTGGAGGACCAGGAAAATGAGTTGATAACTCTGGAAATAATCCACAGATATGTGGAGCTGCTGGACAAATATTTTGGCAGTGTGAGTGTCAAAATATTTAGTGTTTTTATGTCAGCATTTGCTTTTTAACCTCAAGAAAAATTGCATCTCTCTCTCCAATTACTCGCCCTCATATTGATCCCTCGTACAAAAATGTTTTAAAAATCACCATAAAGTAGTGCTGCATGATCAATCGTAATTTAAATTTCTTCTTCTCTCGATTTATTAAGCATATAATTGTCTGTGATATTTGCCAGCTGGCAATTATTTATCCTGAAAATATTTCATTTTAATTTTGCATTTACTTTATCTTACACTGGTAACAAGCCTCCAATAGCTTTAAAGGGGTCCTATTATGCTCTTTTACAAAGTCTTGATTTTGTTTTGGGGGTGTGCTAGAACAGGCTCTCATACTAGGTTGTTGGAAAAACACATTATTTTTCACATATTTTACATTATTACAACACCTCTCTCCCCAGTCTGGCATGAACGGCTCGAATAGTTCCTGTATCAAATGAAGGCCCGCCTTCTGAAATCCGAAATGTGCTGTGATTGGTTAGCTGGGCCAGTGTGT
>NW_015548296.1:6001353-6022441 GCF_001515605.1 Sinocyclocheilus anshuiensis | reverse complement strand
TATGCGTTGTAGTCCAAACGAGTCGTTCGTTGTAGTTTTTGAAAAGTGATTTCTGTTAAATAAAATATCTCCTTTTATTTAATTTAATTTAATTGCCCCCTTAATTAGGGGGTCCTATTATGCTTTTTCACTTTTTCAACTTTAGTTAGTCTGTAATGTTGCTGTTTGAGCATAAAAAAGATCTGCAAAGTTACTAAGTTCAAAGTCCACTTCAAAAAGAGATATTTTATTTAACAGAAATCACTTTTTAAAAACTACAACGAACGACTCGTTTGGACTACAACGCATATTTTCCGGGATTTGTGATATCACAAATATCGATGAATGGGACGAGAGAGACCTGGTTGAGCTGCACTAGAGAAGGCGACGAGTGTTATCACTATGTCAGAGACACGCTAGCTTTCCCAAGGCAGATGAACTTAGAGTGGTTACAATCATCCAGGTTTAAATAGCGCTCAAATTGATTTGATTTTGACGCAATATTTACACTGAAGGTCGCAAGAGGCTATGGTAAGGGGCGTGACATTTCCCGACCCGGCGCCAAGTGCTGCCAATCACAGCACACACTGGCCCAGCTAACCAATCACAGCACATTTCGTATTTCAGAAGGCGGGCTTTCATTTGATATGGGAACTATTTGAGCCGTTCATGTCAGACTGGGGAGAGAGGTGTTGTAATAATGTAAAATATGTGAAAAATCGTGTGTTTTTTGAACAACCTAGTATGAGAGCCTGTTCTAGTACACCCCCAAAACAAAATCAAGAATTTGTAAAAAAGCATAATAGGACCCCTTTAATAACTTTTGATTTTTGAAAATAATCGTGATTAACCATTATTGTGTTATCGTGTTAAACCGATGACCAGATTTGTTGCTCTGTTTAACAGCAATAACTCATTGTGAAACGCCCTGTGTTTGAACACCAGGTGTGTGAACTGGACATTATCTTCAACTTTGAGAAAGCCTATTACATCCTGGATGAGTTCATACTGGGTGGTGAAGCCCAGGAGACATCGAAGAAGATCGTTCTGAAGGCCATAGAGCAGGCTGACATGCTGCAGGAGGTGAGGAACACACATATTGCATGTTTGTTTGTTTTAGTATATGAAGTGACAATTGGGCCTTTTCTAAGTTGTTGAATTAATTTTCTCTGGTTCTTACCTCTGTCAGGAAGCAGAGACACCACGTAGTGTTCTGGAGGAGATTGGACTGACATAAATGAAGAGAACTCATCCTACCCAAACACTAACACACATCTTCCTTTTTTTTTCCTGTGGGCATTTTCTCTACATTTGTATTTAGGTTAGCTCAAAAGTAGTGATCAGTACTTCCTGCATAAACAGTTATATATTGACGCTTGTATTTCTACTGCCAAACATCTGAGGGAATCAAGCACGTTGAAATGTTGATGCGACACTATCTTAGTAGTTATGCAAATTTCCCAGTGTTCGGCTGTTTGGATCAGTACATGTGTAGCAAAGTTTAGTGTCAGCATCCCCACACAATGTCTTATCTGTAGATTTTAAGCATTACCTCTCACCTTCAGCTGCCTTAAAACACTAATTTCCAGCTCACACCGTTGCCAGTATCTCATGCAGCTCTCAGTAGATCGGAGTCAATGGGCTGTCACTGTTCAAGACCAAGCCTTGCTGAAGTGTTACGGACCAAACGTTCTTACTCGGCTCCAAAGGGGGAGATAGATAATGTAACTCAGCATTCAGAATTTTTGGGCATAAATTCATGGATTGTATTAAGGCACAAGTAAAGATCAGTATTAGTAAAGTCTTGACCAGAAACACTGTAATGATTTGTTCCCGTAAACCCTTAATTGGTTCAGACATATCAGCCATTCAACTGTTTTATTTCCAATGCCAAAGAATCTTCTCCACCACCCTCATGCCTTTTCCTTAAAATCATCTTCGTATGCTGTCGTATTGGACTTTGATTTTCTGACTTCCTTTTGAAAATGTCTTTTGAAGCTTCATGAAAACACAAGAATAAAGTCAGATATTGCCGCATGTTGTGCAAATCCTTGATGATCTTTTACTAATAAAAATATTTGATACATATACTCATAAAATGAAAATTCCTCATAAGTGCATCTTAAAGGGATAGTTCACCCAAAAATGAAGGCTCTGTTTGTTCCAAACCTGTATGAATTTCTTTCTTGTGTTGAACATAAATGAAGATATTTTGGAGAATGTTGATAACCAAAGTTTCTGGTCCCTACAGAAACGATATACTGTGTGTGTGTGTATATATATATATATATATATACACAGTATATTCTCTGGTGATGAATGCATGACCTCTCCAATAATTTCATCTGCTTAAGCTCCTCTCCTTTAGAGTCAACTACAACTTGTGGATTGGATGGAGGCAGATCTGAATGGGAGATTCAGATCTGCCTCCATCCAAGCCACAACTGAAGGACAGAACCACGTCCCCCACCCTACATTTTTTCTTTGTCGATAATGTTTCACTCTGATGAACATCACAATATGGAATTAAATATCTGCTGCTTACGTCCGTTGTCACAACCTTAAATAAAATGATCCCTAAAATCTGCTTACCCACGTGATGTCTTGGAACCTCTCACTGAAAATGAACAAAATATAATTTCCATCACCAACACTTTCAGAAAAGATTAGATTTCATTACAAATATACAGGAAAAGTTTTCATCAGACAAAATCAGGAAAACTAGGCATTTTGTTATGCAAACTAAAATAACAACAGCTGCTTTAAGACAACAGAGAAACAGTTTATGTATTCTAATATAATCTATCCAGACTGTGTGATGCCATCGGATTTGGTAGCATCTGTAAACGCACAATGGATTTCCTCTTCTGGATGACAGCCCTCCAAATTTGTGGTCTCTACTCCATCTACTGGTGAACCTGTGCTGGATGCCACAGCTGTACGTTCTTCTGATTTAGCCGGCATCTCATCACACTCCTCATTCCGGGAGTCTTTGTCTGACTCCGAGCTTGAGCTGTGTGATTTACTCTTCTTTCTTTTGTGTTTATTTTTGCCCTTTTTCTTCTTCTTGCTCTTTTTAGTGGGCTTGTGGTGATGTGCATCCATTCGGTAAGAGTTTTCTGGGCTTTGGCTTTCCATCCTGTGACTCTCCCGTTTCACAGACCTGTTTTTGGACACACGCTCTGGACTGTTTGATTTTGACGTCTGTCTTCTCGAGTCTGTTGATGTACATTCACATTGCTTTAACCGGTCTCTGCTATGGGATCGGCTCCTACTCCTTCTGGATTGCTCTCTCTGAGACATTGATCTCCTTGTCATTGATTGCTCTGACTTCCTTTTCTCTCTGCTTCTGCTATGACTACGCTTTTCCCCATTTCGACTGTGTCTCCCTCTGCTGCGACTCCGCCTCTCTCTGCTGTGGCCCCGCCTTTCCCTGCTATGACTCCGCCTCTCTCTGCTACAACCCCGCCTCTCCCGGCTCCATCTTCCCCTGTAACTGTACCGCTCGCGGCTGTGGCTCCTTCGATCTGTCCTCCTGCGCTGGGATATGTGCTCAGGACTATTTCCACGTTGGGACCGCACTCCATCTCTGCTGCCCAAATGGCGACTAGAAAAGCCTCCACTGCGATCAGGGGACATATGAAGATCACGGTCCGCCTCCCAGAATTCATTATCTGGGTTTCTGAACACATGGAGGAAGTTGCAGTGTTTTCCTTTTGGACATTTCCGCCTGTCAAAAAGTCCTGCAAACATAAGAACAAGTATATAAGGGTATTTAAAGAATATACATGTATATACAATATATACAAAGAAAGGCTAAAAATAGTGATAGAATAAAGAAACTTCTACTACATAAAGATTGAGAAATATAGTTTGTTATTTAGACTAATGCTTTCCTTACCACATATGGCTGTCTTCCATCTAGTTACTGGGGAGAATTCACATTGCAGTTGTCTTCCAGAAGGATTTTAAATGCACGACGTGGAGGCCAAGAACCACCCGACGCAAAGTGCATTTAAAATCCTTTAATGCACGGCAAGCCCTTGATTATTTCCGCTTATTCCATGGTCATTTGCCAAGTTATAGACGTTATAGAAGTTATAGATGCTTCGCGTCATGCCTAACAACGCCCCTTAGCTGTTACAAATTTACTGTAAACCACGGCTTCTATACAGTGCCCTCCATAAGTATTGGGACAGTAATGACAAAATTGCTCTGTTTGCTGTGGAGTCAAGATATCTAAATATGATTAAAAGATATTATATTTTATATATTTTATTTCAGTTATTTTATTTCAAGTTACAAACATTTTAGTTTTACTTTTAGTTAACAATAATAACCCTGATTTAAACATTACATTACATTAAACATTTTATTTTAATTCATTGTTTCTATTATGTTGATGATTTTTAGGTTTTTAATTTTAGTTACCTTGAACTGCACCACCCTCCCTGCGTTCTTGAACTCTGGCAGAGCGTCTTCATAGAAATCCAGGAACTGCTGGTGCATTTCCTCCTCGCTGTACTCAAGACTGGCATCAGTGTCATAGTCATCACGTCTGCTCTGCTCCATCCCGAACGTCACAAACATCCCCCTCACCATCAGAGTGGTGCTGGATGTTGGGTGGTCATGCTTTCGGGAGCACCTGTTCAAAAAAAAATCATCATTGAAATCTAAAACCTGACCAGAAATTTCATTTTGACTGTCAAAACCAAACTGCTTGAAAACATCAGCTTAATAAATACATACCGGTCCCTAAACCTACAAGCGCCCGTTTTAAGGAAGAAGGGGCAGTTTGCCTTGTCCTTTTCTGTTCCATAATCCTTTGGGGCATCAGGGTTTTTCCAAGGACCACCATTTTCCAGCTAAATGCAACAAAATAAAGGAGACTTTTCATGATTTTAACAAACTGTATTTTCCAACTTAAATGGAAAGCAAGATGTTACCTGACTCTCTGCTTGATCCAGCATTTTCTGTACAGCTTCCTATAAATGGTGCAAACATACACAGTGTGGCGGGTGAAATTCTGTGGTGTGCAAGCACATGTCTGTTCAAATTGGTTAAGACAATCTTATTTTTATTTTGTATTTTGGTATTTTGTAATTCAAATCTTTACAGCAGGGTTTCTCAAAATTTTTGGGGCCTTACAGCCGAGAAATTTTCCTAGGACACCCTCATAATTATAACAGTCATTAAGCACATGCATGGTTAAATTAAACATAAATGTATACAATTTAACAATTTTCTGAAAATGTAATAAAAATTGTATATAGAGGGCCCTGTGAAATTTACTTTTTTCTCAAAAAATAAAGATTAAATAAATTTATTGTTTTATTGTTCTCAAATTTTAATTTTTTTCCATTTTAATGGTTTAATTCAATTTTTATAATCCAAAAGCATGTCTAATCTAATAAATTCATAGAATTTGAACAACTTAATATTACAATAATATGAAATGTTTTTATTTTTATTTATGCAATTGCCTATTTTAATATTTCTGGATTTGTGATATAGTATAAAGATATTAAAAACTGTGGCATTAACAAATTAATCTTTTAAAATGTAATCAAATGAAAATTTAACAATTCCCAATTCCTAATTGATTTTTGGCAAGCAAAGTGATGCACAACGTGGGTTTACTGTTAAAATTAAAACATAGAAGAAAAAATATTGTGATTATTCTTTTAAAAGTAATGATTGAGAATCCCTGGTTTACTGCACATAATAATTATGTTCTCTATTGTAGCATCAATAAGCAACATTATCACTATACACCCAAGTGACATGAAAAGATACATGTTCTTCATTGGAAGTGGACACTTGCAGCATTAATCATTTTTGTGTATCTTAGTTAAGGAAATGAAGACGCAATATTCTGCTAAACAAACAAAATCACACACTGTACACATAAAACATAGACTTATGGCACATGGCGTGCATGTAAAATCATGACTGACAAACTGGAAGCCTTTAAAGGCTGATTTGTCTCAGGTAGCATGAGATGTTTTGATATCTGATGTTGGTATAAGGTGTAAGAGCAATAGAGGATATATGTAGACATCTGCATCTTTATCCTCCCAGTGCAGGGATCACCTCTCTCTCTCTCTTCTTTTGCTCCTTCTGCTCCCGCTCCTCTTGTTCTTTCCTTTGCTGCTCCTCCCATTCCTCTCTGATCCTCCTCTGTGGTTACAAAAGCACAGAAAAGCAGATATTGGAGCATTATATGTATACCTAAATTGAGATTCATCCCGGTCATTGCAGAATGACACGGATTTAATGTGACGTATTTAATTTCACAGATTGCTCACCTCTTCCTCCTCCTTTCTCTTTTCTGCCGCCTCTTCTCTCTCCCTCTTCAGCCTGAATTCTTCCTGTGCAATCTTTTCTCTCTCCAGCCATTCCTGGTGTAATCGCTCACTAGATTGTAAAACAGTGTAACAAATTTGCAGTTTGTCCAGTTAATAATAATTTGTCCTATTGATAATAGCTTATCATACTGAACTTTAAAGGACAAACCTCTGCTCATCAGCCATCTGTTCTTCCTCATCTTCAGTTTGGTGCTCCTCATTTTGTGAATGATCTAGAGCTGAAAAAGATGCGATTATCTTATATGACATCTATATATACAGATATACATAAAGATATGTATGTATGTGTATATATATATATATATATATATATAAGGAAATTATAACATAAAGTAAATTGTGCAAATACAGTGTAACTATAATCAAATTACAAGTTATTATAAGTTACCTGCTTCTCTTAATTTAGCAATAGCTTGACGTTTCCTTTTCCTTCTTTCTCGTTTAAGAATAGCTCGTCGTTGTTTTTGACTAAAAAAGAGATTAAATAAAGAGTGATTAATAAATAGCAAAGATTTTATTTTTATTTTTGCTTATTGATTTCTACACAGCTACAGAATAACACCATCATACAACACCTGAGATCAACAGAAGCAGTTTCTGGTGGGTCCGTCTGAAACGAGCAACAGTTATTGTCCGTCATTTTAAAACATTATTTACACATTTCGCCGGTAGACAATAACGTCAAAACTCCTAATAAATGCAACACATTTCACACCAATCATACAACGCGCGCGCAAAGATGACGTCACATTCACTGTCGTACGCTAAACTTGTGAATGCGCATGCTCAGAGTAGCATTCACTTTAGCGAATCGGTTCATTTGGACGGCTCGTTTCAATGAACTACTTCCTCTGTAAAACTATTAAATAAACCTGCTCACCTGAAACATTCACTGTGTTCTTTATTATTCTTTCATAATTGTTCACTGTTGTTCCCTGTATTAATAATTATGTTGATGATGATGATAATAGTTATAAATTACAGTTTTCCTGCTAAACAAAGTCATCTAGGTTTTTTTTTCCCAAACAAATTGTACAAACAAGAGTACATATAATTATTCTTGACAGGGGGGGGGCTATATTTTTAGCAGCTGCATAGTTTGTATTGCTTTTCATTAGATATGAGACATATCAGTTTGACCGATTCATAAAAAGAGTCGGTTCAGAAGCACGACTCGATTGTGAATCGGACAGTTGCGTTGCGTCGCGTGCTTTGCTTTGTGGGATGCGCGAGCGAGCTAGTGTGGCAAGAGTCGTGAGCGTAAAACACTGCAAAGCTGTTTTTTCTGCCTTTTGGCTGTAAACCCCATTGTTCATTAAGTGGCTACCCCGCCAAAATGGCAGACAAAGAAGGTAAAGTTTTTACGTAGTGAATTTCGTGCAGTATTTTTATTTTTTTGGCAGAGTTTGTTAGCTTTAGCCTAACGTGCTAATGGATTTGACCCACATATTGACATGAGAATGAATGAGTGTCACAGTCTGAGCCAGTTTTGACCAAATACGGACGGTTCACTTAGGTTAAAGCTAACGTTACTGGCGTTATTAAATTATTCTACTGACTGGAATAATGGTTTCCTCAAAGCAAAATGAAATTTTGTTGTTCTTGACTTCCCTCCATTCATATGTTGCGCTGTAACTAACGTTACTAGTTGAGGAACTTGATCGTGTTACACTTCCGTTTCTCCTCATTTATATGAGAATACAACAATTTTTTACTGCTCAATGAGCTCCCGCAATGCAGTTATTGTGAAATGTGTTCATTTGGATGCATTTGGCCCGAATTTAACCATCTGTTTTCTATTCTTAGTGTACGACGATGCAGTGGAGGAGAGAGTAATAAATGAGGAATACAAGATCTGGAAGAAAAACACACCATTCTTGTATGATCTAGTCATGACCCATGCACTCGAGTGGCCGAGTTTGACGGTGCAGTGGCTTCCTGATGTGAACAGGTAATCCAATAACTAGCCTTTCCATCTTCTGAAACACACGAGACATGACTAGGACTCTACAATTTATTGTCTATCATTGTGCAGGCCTGAGGGAAAGGACTACGTGGTTCATCGGCTGGGGTTGGGCACACACACTTCGGATGAGCAGAACCACTTGGTTATCGCCAGTGTTCAGATCCCAAATGATGATGCTCAGTTTGACGCGTCCCACTACGACAGTGAGAAAGGAGGTAAGAGCTGAACGGATAATTTAGTATTTTGTTCACTTTGAGGCCTTTATACTAAAGTTGATTTTATGTATTTGTTTCTTCAGCAGGTATGATTAGGACGTTGGGGGAAACCCAGATTCACTTGATGAATGAGAGGGAATCGTTTCACAAATATGATGCATTTTCGACAGCCTTGTGCATGTGGACTGGATCATGTTTGTGCCTATATTTAGATGGATGTTAAAGGGATAGTTCAGTTAAAAATGAAACAATCATGAAATAAAAAAAAAATCACAATTTACTCACCATCGTGTCGTTCCAAAGCTTTGAAAATACAAACGAATATATTTTCATTGAAACCTGAAAGATTTCTGTCCTTCCATTGAAAGTAACATGCATCCAATTTTTTTAAGCTTCAAAAAGTTCATAGACACATAATAAAAGTAATCCATGTAAACAAAAAGCAAGCACAGTTGAGCTTATTTGATGTTCTTTATGGGCGTTGATCAATGTTTATATGTGAATAAAAGCCTATATTATATTTGTTCATCATATAAAACAGTTGTGTCTCCTCAGAAGACTTGGATTAAACATCTTAATTCATATGGATTATTTATTAACATTTCGGTGAAATGGATTTTGAGTGGAGTCTTTCAGGTTTCATGAAAAATGGCTTTGTGTTTTTAAAGATTAACGAATGTCTTTGAAACCAGATGTAACGGTGTTATTTTATTTTTATTTTTTTGAATGATACAAACTGATGATTTCATAAAGTTGAACTGGGACAGAGATCAAACATTGGACATTACTAATGGTTGTACTTTTCCCAGAGTTTGGAGGGTTTGGGTCGGTGAGCGGAAAGATCGAGATTGAAATTAAGATCAACCATGAAGGAGAAGTGAACAGAGCCAGATACATGCCTCAAAACCCCTGCATCATTGCCACCAAGACCCCCACTTCTGACGTGCTGGTGTTTGACTACACCAAACACCCATCCAAGCCAGGTCAGTGGGTCTCAGTCACTAATAAATTATATGGATTATTTTGTACTTCTATGCACAGAAGAAATTGCCACATAAAAAGGTTCTCAACCTTGTTCTAATGTTAGTGAATTTGAATGACCAAGTGCGCGAGCTTATTCGTTTGCATAAAGCAAGCCCAAACCATCTCCTTATGCAGGCTTTCTGCACAACCTTTCCTTTACAGCTCTCCGTCACTCTCAAAAAACACATGACACTCTAAAGATGCTCTCTAGTCTGAAAGATGCAAAATCCTTGAGCAATGGCAAGTTTGTCATCCTCAAAACCAGTTCAGACACATTAAACACCTTTTATACTCTTATTAGCCAACTGTACATGCACGTATCTGCGTATTTATACAGAGTAACCACTTAGTGTGCACTATAACAGCTTTTATCACTATACGGTGAAATATATTTAAGATGAAATATCTAAGTATATTTAACACGATTCTTAGGCCACCCACAGAATGTGATTATGTACATGTGGTTTCATTTGTTCCTACATTTTTTTGTTGTTGTAAATTTAGGAGAAAAGTTGTTGGTGAATAATGAATTGTTCATGAAAACATTCTGAGATTTTAGGCCAAAATTCATGCATACACAGTCTTAGTGAATGAAACCCAGTGTTTTTCAGTTTATCCAAAGAAGCCATGTAAATTGTGCAACAAGCGATTATTTTTTAAAATGAATTAATCTGATTATGTCTGATTAATTTTATTTAAAAAATTTACATTTTAGTCTCTATTTTATTTAAAAAGTAAACCATTATTCTACTTCTGCACAATGTTGTGCTCCAAAAATGTGCCAATTGAAGGCTATGAAAACAAATATAGTGAATATATGTGGACTATGCCATACATTGCGTAAAAGGGTTTAAATGTACACATGATATTCTAAAGCCTGCTCAAAGTAGTAAATAAAAACAAAAGCTAAGTCTGAAGCTCAATGGAGATTCAACACAGAAGCTCACTCTCAGGCCTCTGGTATTTTTCAGATACGTTTTGTCCATAGTAATGCATTTAAAACTGTGACATGGCTGGCGGTTGTTTTCCATACACAGCATAAAGATGCAATTAATTGATAATCAGATTTGTTGCAGCCCTATATTAAATCATGCTCGAAGACACTCGCTTTGAATAATAATTGTAAATTGTCCATTTGCAGACCCCAGTGGAGAGTGTGATCCAGACCTGAGACTGCGGGGGCATCAGAAGGAGGGATACGGTTTGTCCTGGAACTCCAACCTGAGTGGAAACTTGCTTAGTGCATCGGACGACCATGTGAGTGATCTCTATTCAAAGCAGTGTTATTTTAGAATCACTGAGATTTTATTATAGTTTTTGTTAATATTTTTAATTAGATTTTATTAGGTTTTTCTTTTTACATATTTATAATTTAATTTACGTTTTAATGTTTTTTGTCATTTAGTTTTAGTTGTTTATGTATTTTTTATTATTTTTTATTCCGTTTTAGTTATTATACTATAAGATAAACTAATTGAAAATAATAAATGTTGCCTTGTTAACTAGCTGAAATAAAATATTAAATATAAATTTGATTTAACTTTATATCAAGTAATACATTTATTTATTTTTTTAGTTAGCAATAATAAGACTTTGTACTTGAAACTTGTATGTTGTAAGATCATGCATTGTTGTTCAACTTTAGACTAGGGATGTAACGATTACCGGTTTGACGATAAATCATGATAAAATTCCCCACGGTTAGTATTACCGTTTCATATTTTAATTATCGCTATAACCGTATTCGATTACCGCGATTTGAATAACTGAGGATAGATAAATATACTGTCCAGCATAAAGCACAGTTTTCAGTAACAAAACAAAAAAAGAGTGCTAAGGGAATTATACAAATGAATATATGAATTAATTAATTATATGAATCTACATCTGAAGGTTCTGACTGTCTTCAGAAAAGATTTTATGTGATTTTGTTTTCATCTTCGCTCCATGTAATACCTAATAAAGTAGTGTTCTTAATCGCAATGCTGCGGTTACGGGAAACAGCTGTAATTCTGCTGATCTAGAAGCGCCACCTAGTGTCAGAGAGTGGATTTACAGAAAGTTACATTTACATTCAGCCTGTGTGCAGTTTTTCTCTGGCCAAAAAACGGACCCAATTTGCATGCCCTGCTGTAAATTTTGCCCGGTTGATGAAAAACAAGCTTAGTTGGATTCTACACATTTAAACAATTCGGATAAGTTATCTAGAATTATTTATGGAGCAGATAAAAGACATATAATCATTTATTAATCATAGTGTTCATGCAAACAAAAAGTCATTTTATTTGTTGTTTGTTGATTTTAAATATAAAACTTGGTGAAACGATTTGTGCCAGTGCTTTTTGAACATTTCCAGCACATTTTAACAATGCCGTGATAATACTAATAATCGTGATAATTTTGGTCACTATAATCATAAGACATTTTCATACCGTTCCATCCCTACTTTAGACGATCTGTCTATGGGACATCAGTGCTGTTCCAAAGGAGGGGAAGATAGTAGATGCCAAGACCATCTTCACAGGGCACACAGCTGTGGTGGAGGATGTGTCCTGGCACCTTCTACATGAATCGCTGTTCGGCTCTGTGGCTGATGACCAGAAACTCATGATGTGAGTAAACTGTGCAGGAATCGAGGAAATACGGCACGATAATGGTTAAACGGTTAATCACAATAATTAATCATGATTAGTCATTTACTTTTTTCATCAGAATTATTGCACTTTCACATTAGCACAAATCAAGAGAACGTCAACGTGCTCATTTGCTCACAGATTGTCGCAGCAAACAGCGCAAACGGCCACTTGAAAGAAAACAGCGGCTATTACGCTTGAGCAGAATATCTCAATAGAGACCGTTGAACTCCAGCTTACGTGTTTGCCAGTGGTTTCAGCTCATTAGCACTTTGTGCATAACGTGGAGAGGCCATGTGCGCATGGGTGCCAGGTTATCATAGACAATCATGTTTAATAAATCGAGAGAAGCAGATATGGTCTATAGCACTTTTTTTTTTTTTAAATGTTGAGAGACTTTTAACCAAGATGGATTACACTGAAATGTCTGTCTACTACAGCTGGGACACACGATCCAATAACACCGCAAAGCCTAGTCATTCTGTGGATGCCCACACGGCTGAAGTCAACTGCCTGTCCTTCAACCCCTATAGCGAGTTCATTCTGGCCTCTGGCTCAGCAGACAAGGTCTGTGATCTGCATAATCACACATGCACACACATCTGTGAGAAGTTTTGATTTGGAGATCCTTCCCCATGCGGAAGAGAACCCCTTAAAGCCCAAAGTATGCTTCAGTTTTGACGCTCACTGGTTTGATGTGTTTGTTTGTGGCTGTAGACTGTTGCATTGTGGGATCTGCGTAACCTGAAGCTGAAGCTTCACTCTTTTGAGTCACACAAGGATGAAATCTTCCAGGTAACACTCAAAGAATAACACTCAAGATTCTGTGACAATGTAACAATATTTAATCCAAGAAAAATGCAAACAGATTATTGCAATAATAATGTTGATGCACTTGACAGGTCCAGTGGTCTCCCCATAACGAGACCATCCTGGCTTCCAGTGGCACAGACAGACGCCTCAATGTATGGGATCTAAGGTAAGACTTTATTACTCTCTCTATTCTGTTGATTTTCATTCCTGAAAAAACCTTAATGCACATTCCTGATGTTAATGTGAACATCTAACTATATTTAGATCCACTGATGCTATGTTGATTGCATTGTTACATGTATGTCCTCTAGTAAAATCGGAGAAGAGCAGTCTGCGGAGGACGCAGAGGACGGGCCACCCGAGTTGCTGGTGAGTAAAGATGGACTTGCTGAAAAAAATCTGACAGATAGAGCTATAGACTCTTAATAACGATTTCAATACCAAAGCAAGAACATGCTAAGTTTGCAGTATTTTATTTAAAAGGTTAAATGTTTGTATGACAATTAATATATATGAATTTATTTTTATTTTTTTTGAAAGAGGACTTTTATGCTCACCAAGGCTGCATTTATTTGATCAAAAAATAGTGAAAACCGTAATAATTTGAAATATTATTTCAATTTAAAATAACTGTTTTCTGTTATTCCTGTGATGCAAAGCTGAATTTTCATCATTACTCCGGTCTTCAGTGTCACACGATCCTTCAGAAATCACTCTAATATGCTGATTTGCTGCTCAAGAAATATATTTTTTATTATCAATGTTGAAAACCGTTTTGCTGCTTCATATTTTTGTACATTTGTAGTATATTTTTTACAAAGAATTCTTCGATGAATAGCAAGTTTAAAAGAACAGCATTTATTTCAAATAAAAATATATTTTGTAACATTATAAATGTAAGTGTCACTTGTGATCAATTCAGTGTGTCCTTGCTGAATAAAAGTATTAATGTCTTTCAACTGATCCTGTAGAAACGCTTTTTTTTTTTTGCCCCAAAGTTCCAGTGCTTAACATCTCTACTGATATTTCTGGCATATTTTTTACTGACATCTAATGTAAGGACATTTTGATTGTTTTGGCAGTTCATTCATGGTGGGCACACAGCTAAGATCTCTGATTTCACCTGGAACCCAAATGAACCTTGGGTAATCTGTTCTGTGTCAGAGGACAACATTATGCAAGTATGGCAGATGGTATGTTCAGCGAAAACATTAAAGATTTACCTTCCTTTGGTAATGAAAGTCACTAATAAAGTGATTTGATTTGTAGTTTTTGATAAACTTTGATATTAGGACTTATTATTAATGTCATAATCTCAGACTAAACATCTCTTGTCTAGGCTGAGAACATCTACAATGATGAAGAGCCGGACACCCCTGCGTCAGAGCTGGAAGGGCAGGCGTCGTAACTGATCTCATTAAAGATCTACAACCCTTTCATGAATTCCTACTCCTCAGCTTTTGCTTTGCAGTATTATTCAGTAAATTCCATTCTCTTACTTCCTATTCCATACATACCAGATACTTTATCCATCACAAGGTCCTTCTGTAGACACTTTTCTAAAAGGTTTACCCCTTAGAAGTTTGGCCTCAGATGGTTTGGAGAAACACTGCACCACTTTTTCAATCACTTCTGAGAAGTTACAGCCTGGTGTGGCTTATCACAGTTTTAGTTTTTGTGCATAAACCTGGTGTCAATTTGCAATAAATCTTTTGTAATAACCTTTAAAATGATTTTGTATTCCTAAATTGTTAACTCTCTGTACTTCACTTGTGAAAATAAAGTACAGATCAACTGTTAGATTTTTTTTCTGTTTCTCTTATAACATATAAAGTTTAAACATTTCCTTAAATAGTACTTCTTATTAGTGATGCACTGAAAATGAAAATCTGAAACCAAAAATTTAAGATGCACTTGGCCAAAAACTGAAAAGAAAAAAAAAAAGTATTAAATGATCCAATTTATTAAATAATCAACACTAAAATAAGTTGTACAAACATGTAAACTGCACATAAGGCAGTTTTTATGTCAACTTTTTAATAACAGAATTGTTACTACAATTTAGTGTTGAAATATGGACATTTAAACGGCTGTAATGAAAAACTTATGACATTTATTTAAACATTAAATAATGAAGGTCTTTCCTGAGGTAAACGTGATATGTGATATTGTTTACAAGCTGTTTTATTGACGTCTTTCTACGGGTCAAACACTCATGGAGCGATTACATGAGACATGATACATTTCAGTAAGTTGTTCTGTTTCTTTCAACATACATTCTGATGCTCATTCATGTTTATTTCTTGCTATAACTAGTAGTAAAGAGGACAAGATAAATGGTTGCCTCTTGAACTGAAACACTACAGCGATCTGTGACGCCAGATTAAAGAGCGGCAAAACTAGTTTTATTGTTTGTATTTCATAAAATTGAAAGCTGAGAATTTGTTTCATATTAAAAGCAAAGCACAAAGCTTATTGCGATGAAGGCACTACAAAATAATGTTCAGTAAAGTTAACACATCAACAGAAAACATCACAGACTAAAAGATTTACTGTGAGACTTAAGAATCCATATCAGTATCAATTAAAAACAAGAAATTGATATTAATCCAGCACTATCATCCATCACACAGTTGACATGTGTTTGCCTGATTATCCACATTGTCTCTACGAAATAGAGGCAGTGAAAATCATCACAATGATTTTCAGCCCTCAAAAAAAATGTCCGGCTACATCACTACTTTTTGTATCTGGACATGTGAAGACGCAGTGAAACAAGATACAACAGTAAGGAAAATTCTACAAAATGTTTTTATTGAAAAGCAAGACAGAACTACAAGAGTGTTGTACAATCTCAGAGGGGACATAGGCTGAGCTAGGGGAGAAAGAAAAGCTCTCGAGCATCTTTCACAGTACGTCTTACCTGAAGAGGTAGATTTCTTGCATAACCTGAGAATCAAACCGGGGCATTGCCAAAAAAGCAGTAGCGATACAAATGACAGTACCAACAAATTTAGAATTAACATGACCCCAATTACAGATGTATTTATCAAAACGAGTGCGCACTTCTGCAGACAAGATAAAATATTTGACAGTGAGGTGAAACTGTTACGAGGAAATCAAGTGCTGAGATGTTATAGAAATCAACATTGTTATCCAAAATTTGGAAAGGGGAAAAAAAAAACCTGGTGAAGATCTACCTTTCCATTCTGTTGAGTTTTACAGTTTGGCGAATTTAAACACATTCAGCCCATGTTTCTAATGAACAGCAAAACCTTGTCCTTCTGCACGTCATTACAAAACATGATTAATGTTAGTAATACTAATCAAAGTAGATGATCATGTTCAGTGCGTGTTAAATGAAAACCTTGGATGTGTTTCGTTGGATTCAGCATTGAGGAATGTACTGGCCAGTGTCAGAGGTTCAGATCAGGACATGAACAGAGCCAGATGTCATGGACCTGAGGCGGCAAGTGTTTCTAGACCCTGTGTCCCCGCAGCCTGATAATGACCAGATCTTAAAGGCTTTGAGGCCGTTTGTTTAGACATGGATTTGGCAGCTTCTACATTCATCAGTTCAGTTCTTGACATGGTTTCACATTAGCAGTATTGAGAATGTTTGCAGCTCTTCAGAACATTTTAGCACTGAATTACAGACATTTTATTCTTGTTCATTACAAAGTCCAAAAAAAGAAAGAGAAATCACATTCAGCATATCCAGTATCAAATATGTCCAGGCCCCTTTGAAAAATTTTTGTCAGTTTTGTGTCCAGTTAAAGAGCAAAAATAATGCAACCTCCAAAAAAAAAAACAATTAATTTTTTTTAACATTTAAAGGAATAGTTCACCTCAAAAATAAAAAAAATTCTATCATTTATTCAGGTTCACGTTGCTCCAAACCTCTATGACATAAAAGAAGGTATTTAAAAATATTTGTCCATACTATGAAAGTCAATGGGGTCCAATGTTGTTTTTTAGACAAAAACTATTTGAGATATCTTCTTTTGTGCTCCACAGAAGAAAAAAAGACACGCAGGTTTGGAGCGACATGGAGCGATATATTTGGGTGAAATACCATTTAAAGAAGAAAAAAAAACCCACACACAAACAAGCGGTCATCAGGATTAATTAACAGCATCATCAAGGCAATAAAGCATATCAAACAAAGGTCATCTCACCCTAATAGCAAACTTTATGTCCTCCTTATTCAAAAATATTAAGGAGAGTTTATAGTAAATTAGGAAATATATTCAAATAATTTTTTTTCATGAGTCAATTATATGATTTTGGTAACAAAGCAGATTGATTTGACAGTTTTATCAGCTTCAGTTATCTAATCCAACGGTTGACTGGCTTGGAAACCCAGATTCAACAAAAACAACTACCCTGTCTCTTAAATAAAAGGGCTTGAGAAGTGAATTTTAATGAAATATAAATGCATGTGGAATTTTATCAGAAGTACTGAGTTTTTTTTTTCTGCTGGTTAAGATGCTTTCTCTTCGTCTGTCATGCAACAAAAAAAGTCCTCCCCGTAGAAAGTTCTTGAAAGTCTTAGGATTTCACATAATTGTTGGAGATGTAGCAGCCTTTTTCAAAGTCAAACTAGCCCTTAATCAGAGTCCCATTAGAAAACCAGTCCCAGGCGGAGAGGAGTCTTGACCCCTCTCCTATTTAGAAGACATGTATCTTCCTTTAAAGTCCATTTCAATCAAAGCAACAGAAGCGTGACTTGTCATGGACCCGTCTTGGCTCAGACTCAAAGTGCCAATGAGTAGTTGAGTGTGTTAATGTATCTCCCCTGTTATTAATGCCGTTTCTCAAGTCTCAAGGTTATCTGGTCATCTAGAGCTGGACTGGCTTGTTGACTATTTTAAAATGGCAATATTTAACATTATATGCATCCAAAATGATTTATTCAGATTCTAGAGGTCAGAGAGAAGAGCTACATTTTATGCAAGAGGAACGTAAAAGCGTGCAAGCACAGCACAGCTGAGCAGAGAACAGGGGGAAGGAAAAGGAAAAAAAACGTATGAAACGAAGCTGCATGGCGGCCGTCTTGGACCACATGATCATTTCCTACGAAAATACAATGTGATAGAAAACAGGGAGTAAAAAGTGCTTTTCACAAAGCGGATTACCAACGTATAGAGTAGTTAGCGTCTTCACTAATGTCCTGCTTTTTCCCCACTAATTTTTTTATGATAATAGTTAGACAAAAATATATACCTCCACAAAAAGAAAGGAAAAGAAAGGCCACCAGAAGGCCAGGATCATTCGTCAGTGAGTTGTGTGGATGATATGGTGCCCACTTCCTCAGGCTGAAGCCCGAGTTTCTCTGTTTGAGGCACCAAACCCTCCATCTCTCCCTCCATCTCTGGGTTAAGCCCCTGTGGCTGAGGGTCAGGAGGCCCCGTACCTTCTTCCTCCGGATCTTTCGCTGGGTCCTGAAGGGCCTGCAGTTTTAGGTTCAGGTCGTTGCGTTCTCTCTGGAGGGCCCTGCAAAGCTTCTCCAGACGCTCCAGTTTCCCTTGGAGGGCCTTGTAATTCTTGTCTCGCACCGTTTTCTAAGAGACAAACAGGAAGAGCAACTTTAAAAACAGATTGAAATTTGAAATACTCAAAAGTTTGAGGTCAGTATGATTTTTCTTGAAAGAAAACAATACTTTTATCCAGCAAGGATGCATTAAATTGATCAAAGGCGACAGTGAAGACATTTATAATGTTACAAGACTTCTTTTTACATAAATGCTGTTCTTTTGAACTTCCTTTTCATCAAACAATTCTGAAAAAACATATCACAGTTTGCAACTATTTTGAACATGATAATAAGAAATGTTTCTTGAATGGCAAATCAGCATATCAGAATGATTTCTGAAGGATCGTGTGACACTGAAGACTGGAGTAATGATGCTGAAAATTCAGCTTTGATCACAGGAATAAATGACATTTTAAAATAGAACAGTTCTTTTAAAGTGTAATAATTTCACAACATCACTGTTCTTACTGTATTTTTGATCAAATAAATGCAGCCTTGGTGATCAGAAGAGACATCTTTCAAAAACATATAAAACCATATCAACCTTTTGAACAGTAGTGTATATCTATGTCTTGACCCATCTCTTATTTATAAGACACATTTATATTGGACTTTGCCTCAACAAAAGTTGAGCTGCCTGCACACACTCACCAAACTTTATAACGATTAATGATATGTGCTACAGTTGGGGGAAAAAATGTTACTTGAAATAAAATACATTAACTGAAATAAAATGTAAAAACCTATTTTAGCTTGTTGCAAGGCAACATTTCTCATTTTAATGGTTTAAATGGATCTATTATAACTAAAACTGAAATAATGTATAGAAACTATATAAACAAAAATACTAAAACTTTAACAAAAATGAAAACAGAATCTAAAAATAAAAACAGATTATTATTTTAATAAAACTACTATAGTATCTAAAAAACATTGTGACTTTCTTCACTTTTATTATGTAAATGTACATTGCTCTACAACATAAATTCCTCACAGTTCTACCTTGAATTTAGAAATATGAATTTATGCATGCTTTAAAAACACAACTGCTCTAACATTCCTCTCACCTCTTCTGCCATCTGCAGTAGAGTCTGGTTGTTGGTCTCCCATTTGGTCCTCCATAGCGTGGTCTCCTTCTCAAGCTTCTTGATTTTCTTCGTCATCTGATTAGTGTCAGAAAATAAAAAAGGGGTCATAAAAAATAAGCCTTTCCACACAGAGAACTAAGAGATCATATTCGCTCGACTTTGTCTGTCTTTTAAACAATCAGAACTGATCACTTCATTGTCCGAAAGCATTCTATTTGGAATTACGTGAAGATGAAAATGTAGAAATACTACAACATTACAATCCTTACAGATAAGAATGATGCTATTTTGCATAAATAATTATAACATGAAAATAATAATAAATAAAACTTAAATCAATTGTTTTAAATGCTAAAAGTGAGTTTAGGCATCACAGCGATGTATAGTACGAAATATGCATATAAATTGAGATTTGCTAAAGATTATAATTAACAGTGTAATTAAATAATTTGTCTTTTTACAGTTTAATGTCAAGTGACCGTTAGAAGACTGAAATTCATAAAGTGGAAGTAAAGACATTTGTTACAAAATTTGTATTTCAAATAAATGCTTTTCTTTCATTCTGTTCGTCAAAGAATCATAAAACAAAATGTATCACAGTTTGCACAGAAATATTAAGCAGCACAACTGTTTACAACACTGATATGAAGAAATGTTTCTTGAGCAGCATATCATCATATTCTAAGGATTTCTGAAGGATCATGTGACACGGAAGACTGGAGTAACAATGCTAAAAATTCAGCTTTGCATCACAGGAATAAATTACATTTTAAAATGTTGGACTATTGCAACGCTCTCTTGGCAGGTCTTCCAGCCAGTTCTATCAAACCTTTACAATTAATCCAGAACGCGGCAGCAAGATTCATTTTTAATGAGCTGAAAAGAAAGCACGTCACACCTCTGTTTATCAATTTGCACTGGCTACCAATAACTGCTCGCATAAAATTCAAGGCATTAATGTTTGCCTACAAAACCACCACAGGCTCTGCACCCCTTTACCTAAATTCATTACTTCAGACTTATGTGCCTCTAGAAGCTTGCGTTCTGCAAGTGAACGTCGCTTTATTGTGCCATCCCAAAGAAGCACAAAATCACTCTCACGGACTTTTACATTAACTGTTCCCTCCTGGTGGAATGACCTGCCCAACTCAATCCGAGCAGCTGAGTCCTTAGCCATCTTCAAGAATTGGCTAAAAATACATCTCTTCCAACTCTCTTTATTTCACCCTCTAACTCTAGCACTCTCTATTCTAATTCTATTCTTTAAAAAAAAAAAAAACCTAACACTAGCTTTTCTAATCTTTTTGTATTCTATCTATTTATTTTCCTTTTATTTATTACATAATTTACAAAAAAAAGTGTACTGCGTTAAGCTAACTGAGACTTGTTATAGCACTTATATAGCATATCATTGCTCTTTTGTTGATTTTGATTGCTTCCATTGTCCTCATTTGTAAGTCGCTTTGG
>NW_015548296.1:5975903-5999734 GCF_001515605.1 Sinocyclocheilus anshuiensis | reverse complement strand
TTTTGTTGATTTTGATTGCTTCCATTGTCCTCATTTGTAAGTCGCTTTGGATAAAAGCGTCTGCTAAATGCCTAAATGTAAATGTAAAGTGTATTAAAATGGAAAACAGTTATTTTAAATTGTAATAATATTTCACAATATTACTCTATTTTTGCTCAAATAAATGCAGCCTTGGTGAGCACGAGAGACTTCTGTTGAACACACTTCCTGCACACTCACTTTCTCCATCTCCTGTCGGAAAGTGGTGAAGACCTCGTTGCTCTTGGAGAGGGTGGTCTGAAACTCCTCAAACTTGTCCATGTACAGAGTGAGCTGCTCCTTTAACTGATGCTCCTGCTCTTTCATCAGCGCACATTTATGTCTGGACTCAGTCGCGTCCTTCAGGAGCTGAACAGAGAACACAGAACAACTTTTGGAATTTTCAGGTGACATAATTTTCCTGCAGCTCCAGGAGCGATTAGTCACATGGCATTTACAGCACAGGTGATTGGCTCAAATCAAGCTTGCTGCAGAACTGAGTGCCAGTGAGCAAAGATGGCAGATTTCAAATCTCATACTTCAGAAGGTCTCACACCAGCAAGCAACTTCCATTCCATTGTGATAAATGGGAATGCTTAATCCACTTATTATAGATCTGCTTGGTTGCAGGTGCCAATCCTTCAGGATTAGTAACAGGCTCAGAAACAGGATTAGGATTGTGACAAGGATACTCACAAACTCTCTTTCTCTTTGCTGTTTCTCCTCCACCTCTCGTATCAGCTCAGCCGTCCTCTGGAGTTTAGCGTCCACCAGCTGCTGTTGCAGTTCCTTGTGTTTGAACACCCTGTCAATGTGCTGGGTAAAGATAAATGTCACGTTCACAGTATTCTTCAAAAGAGCAATTGCTTGGAAAATTGCAACATTTCCTTAACCTTATTTTTAACTTTTAGCTTGTCAATTTGAACTTTAATGTGTGAGGCTTCCAGTGTCATTCACTTCCAATTATTGTAGCTGTACAAAAACAGCGTGTTATGCTGCTGTTATTAGTTATTTAACTAAAACCATAGAAAATATTACTTGGAATAAAAAAAAATATTTTGTAACATTACAAATGTAACGTATGATCAGTGTAATGCACCTTTGCTGAAAAAGAAGAAAATATGAAGCAGCACAACTGTTTTCAACATTGATAATAATATGAAATCTTTCTTGAGCCGCAAATCAGCATATTAGAATGATTTCTGAAGGATCATGTGACACTGAAGACTGGAGTAATGATGCTGAAAATTCAGCTTTGCATCACAGGAATAAATTACATTTTAAAATATATTCAAAATAGAAGTTATTCCAAACTTTTGACCAGTAGTGTATGTATGCATATATTCATGTGATTAGTCATAATGGTTTCATTTGAGGTTGCACATATAAAATGAGCTCAACATGCAAAATACCCTGCATGCCTGAGGAACACATTTAGAATTAAGCAAATAAAATGCAAAACCATGTAATGAAACAGCAGAAATATTCTTGTCTACCATGACTACAAAAAATCATATATAATCTCGACGTTTACAGAGTATACAACAAACGCAATCTCTGCATCTCACAATTCTCAACCGGAGCATAACAGCCAGTTTGCATATTGGACAGATGTTGCCTCACCTCCTCCCGGAGCTCGTACTGCTCGATGAGCTTCTTGAGTTTCTCAGCCAGCTCCACGTTCTCCTGCCGCAGCTTGCTGTTGTGCAAGTTGTGCTGCTCCATCTGGGCCTCAATCTCGTTGAGTGTCATCTGGAAGTGCAGCGTCGCCTCCTTGCGCTGCTCTTCGTACTCCCTGGACCTCTGAGCATTCTCCTCCTGCCATCACAACAGTTACCTGGTTAAACTAAGGCCGAATCTTCAAATCAGATCCCGGATGTGCATGAGCTGCGGTGGCTTTACCTTTAAGGTCTTGTTATGGCGCTGAAGTTCCCTGCAAAGACTCTCCAGTTTGCTGCGTGCCAGGACGGCCTTGCTGTGCTCGCTCTGCAGGTGGATCTTCTCTTTAAGCACCTGGTTCTGCTTCTTCTGCAACACTTTCACCTGCTTTTGCATGCTGCGACTCTCCTCCAGCTGTCCCAGGAAGAATTACACATTAGTATTTAGTGATGCACTGAAATTTCCCCTGCTGAAATAACACAAAAAAAAATAAAAAATTAATTTTTTGGTTTCGGAGGGCCAAAATCATAGACCAAAACTAGGGTTTGCACAATAATAGCTAAACAATTATTGTAATTAATGTTATTTAATTGTATTTTTTTTTACATTTCATCAAAATTACTGCACTTTCACATACATCGTTTGCTTGCAGATTTAGTCGCAGAAAACCGCGCAAACAAAAACAAACTGGCTGTATTACACCTATTTGAGTAGAATATCTCAATAGAGATCGCTAAACTCCAACTTATGTTTTTCAACTCATCAGCATTTTTTCCATTTACATTTAGTCATTTAGCAGACGCTTTTATCCAAAGCGACTTACAAATGAGGAAACGATACGCAAGTGCTATGACAATATAATATATTATATTTTTCCATAATATACAGTGAACGTGTTGCCAGGTTGGGAAGATTAAGTAAACCACTGGGCAGAAAATGTATCGATTCATGAAGGGAAAAAAAAAAAAAAAACCTGCAACCATTAAAAGTTTGTGGAGGCTTGTTACCAATGCAAAATATCAAAAATGCCAAATTACAATGAAACATTTTCTGGATAAATAACCAGTGGGCAAATATCGCAGATGATTATGCTAAATAAATCAACAGAAGCAGAATTCGTCATCACGATTAAAATACGATTCATCGTGCAGCTCCAAGTGAAACAGTGACATTTAATTAACGCTTCTCTGATGAGACGTTTTAACTGATTCATGTACACAATATGGACAAGCCACAATAGGTAAACATCAGCAAAGCGGAGCAAAAATTGCGCAACAGATTCATTAATTTCAGTGCATGACTATTAGTATTTCATACCACAGGTGTTGTATAATACTTTGTATGGAAAAAGAGTAGCTTGGAGTAAATTCTCCATATAAATCATACAAGCTTGGATTGCAATTTTTTTGTGAACTCTCTCTGTAAGGAAATTAAATATAAAGTGTAATATCAATTGTTGTTCAATGTCATTTCTCTAGCCTCAAATACATACCAGGTCTGCATATTTCTTACAAAGGGCAGCGAGTTTTTCTTCTGGGGTGGCTAAAGTATGAAGCGCCTGCATCAGCAACAAAACCTCTTTGCCTACGACAACAAAAGAAGAATTATGCATAGAATAACTTGTTATTGACAAACGAGTCATCCTATCACAATGTAAAAAAAAACCCACATTCTTTGTAAATAACAAAGAAAATTCTGTTGTTATTTACTCACCCTCAAACTTGATTCCTAAACCGAACAGTTGTTGGTCCCCACTGACTTCCATAGTATGGAAGAAAATACTATGGAAGTCAATGGGGACCAGAAACTGTTTGGTTACCCACATTCTTCAAAATATCTTCTTCTGTGTTCAGCCGAAGAAAAAAACTCATACAGGTTTGGAACATCTTGAGCGTGAGTAAATGATGACAGAATGTTCTTTTTTTGTATAACTATCTCTTGAATACAGGGCTCTGTTTATTTCTTATATTGAACCCGAAACATTCCGTTAATGGCGAACACTAACCAAATGCTTTTTGGTCCTTGGTTTTCTCAGCATTAGGGTCCAACTCCCCATCGAGGGGGTCAGGGTTACTACCCTCCCTTCCTGGCGTCTCCCCTCTCTCCTCCTCACTGCTCACCAGCCCCGCGAAATCCTCCACATTATCCTGGGATGGGGTCTCAACATCCAGAGGTGAACTGCTCCCTTCAACAAGTCCTCTGGCTTCTAGACCACAGACCCCCATGATTTCCTCCATGACTTCAGTGCCCTGATGATGCAAACACAAAAACCGTCAAAGGAGACGAGTTTAAGTTATCCAAGCTGAGTCTGTATAGTTTTGACAGTGACATTAAACCCTGCATTTAGGTGGCATGTGTCATAACCAATACAAGGACACCTGCTTTAGTTCTAGATATTTACTGCAAACACAGAAAACTCACTATACACGGAAAGACAGAACTGAGCAGTGCTGCATTAAGAGCAGCCACACGCGAAACAGAAGCTGAGTCTCAAATCCCAGCTAGCTCTCTACCTAGGCAGCATTTTTGGGCACCATACACGTTTAAAATGCTGTCTAGGCACGAAGCTCACAAAGTTTAGAGGCACAGTCAGAGAGTTGCATTAAAATCAACACGAGCAAATGAGTGAGAGGGAACGGGTTAAGACATGAACAAATGAGACCACTGAGGTATTTATTCAAAGCACGTGTCAACTAATAATCTGTGCAAAAGTAAATGCGTCAGCATACACTACAAACGTATCAATATAGAATAACTAAAATATATATCCAAGCATACTTAGTTTCCTGACAGACGTATATAACGCGAAATAATTCTTATGTTTAATCACATGATAAATTAAACCCACAAATGAGCCTCATATTGATCAGTTTCCCTGGGTTAAACGTTTAAAGGGGCTATTTATGAAGCATATCACAGCTCAGATAAAATAGTAAGCCCAAAAATCATCTTGTCGTTAAGTCTGTAAAGTGATAAAGCTGTAAACCTCGGGCTAACCCCGCATTCACCTTGTTCAACACACACATACACGTGTATTTAACACTTTTATCATCTTAAATCTATTTCAAAATCCTTACCCTCACTTTTATGTCAGCGCTAGAAATAAAACAGATCACATGTAAATCTGAAACGGGTTGTAGATCCCGATGTTTAGCCTTGATATTTGGATAAAGAGAGTTGAAGTGCTCTTGTAAGTTGCTTAGCGGGCTAAAGCTACTTCCTTCGTAAATAACACGCCTTTACGGCGACAGGTTCCCTTCGTGGGTGTATAACAAGTCTTCCGTGGCGTTAGATGTGTTAATGATGTTATATTTAAAAGAAATGTTCAACAGCGAGCAGGTTGAGGTACAGTACCTGTGTGTTTTCAGTGTTTTCGTGCCTGGCGTCTGAGCGCGTCGCCATGTTGTGACGCAACACCGAGAAGTGAAAAGAGTAGCATTTGCCTGAAAAACCGGAGGCTGCATATTATAAAACTCAAGTCAAACATATTTATTATGTATTCAAATGCTTTGTAATTTTATTTTTAACTATAAAAATGTACTGTTTCTGCTATTAATTAAATTGTCGTTTTATTTCGACGTGCTTTAGGATTAAATCGCACACGTTACTCTTCAGGTAGCCTATAATCCTTTTATTATGTGTGTATATAAATAAATGTTACTTTCAGTGTTGGGGAAAGTTACTTTTAAAAGTAATGCATTACAATATTGCGTTACTTCATCAAAAAAGTAACTAATTATGGTACTTAGTTACTTTTTATGGAAAGTAAGGCGTTACGTTACTTTTGCGTTACTTTTAACATCTGAACAGGGCTTGCTTGTTTGTTTTTAAAATAAAAAAGTTATATTTTTGGCAAATATAAAAGCCTTTTCACACCAAAAGTGAAATGAATAAGCCTCAGGCTGAAGGGAAAGTAAATTTACGTCCGTACAGTAGAATGCACACAAATGTTTGTCTAGAGTAATTTGTGCTTATTAGTATGGTTGAACTGGATCATCGAAGGTCAGAAGCAAAAACATTGGTTAATAGAATGGGATTAAATACATAAAGGATATGTGTTGTTTAACATTTAATTATTGCAGGTTTGCGTCATATTCTGAGTTGCATTATTTTTATGCATATTCATATTTATTTTAGAACTACAGTAACATCTTCTGATTTCTCTCAACATGGGGACAGGAGAGCTGTCAATCAATAAATTGGAAAAAAAAAAGTAACTTGCGTTACTTATTTGAAAAATGTACTCAGATATTCTCTTGTAAATTAAAAAGTAATGCGTTACTTTACTAGTTACTTGAAAAAAGTAATCTGATTATGTAACTCGCGTTACTTGTAATGCGTTACCCCCAACACTGGTTACTTTTACATACAGTAAATCGTTACGAAAATAGCATCTATTATTAACCGTAGGCAGAGATTTTTAAAATTGAAACAAATCTTGTGTTTGAATTCCATATTAACTCTGTTCAAATGAGGTCCAGTTTTTGTTCTGCCACTGTGGTCTTCACAAAGTCCTTTAGTTGCTGCTTAGGAGCTGACAGCCACCTCGCTCCCATGAAGCTCTTATGGGGACACTAGACACTCAAGAGCCCGAGATCTCAGAAAGAGAGAAGTGATCCAGAATATTCAGACCTGAATACAGGGAAGTATATAGAAAACATTTCAGCCAAATGCAGGAAACAGCATTAAATTGGTTTGATCTGGGCACTGGTGATGAGAAACCCTTCTTTGCTTTCAAATCAAAATAATTGTATGCACTGCAGAAGATGCCTCTGCCTTACAATGCTGGGAAGGAAGCAACACTTCATATTTTCTGGCAATGTTTATGGTGGGAGTGTAGACTAGTTTCACACGCACATGTTTTTGTCACTTTGTTAAATCTAGTAACAGATGTTTCTGTAAACATTGCAATGCATTTTTTCCCCCCACTATTTGAATTCCATTTTTCTTCTCTTTTCTGATCCCTTAAAATTGTCTAAACTTTTATTTAACGATAGCAACAACCAACCACTTACAAACATGAAAACATTCTGAATAAACCCTATTCTAGTTGGTTTATGGATTTTAAAAATACAATACACATGATAACAGCCAAATGGAATTTGAATGGAAAATGATTGTTATTAATTTATTTATTTGTTAATATTTATCATAATGTTATCCCAGATTAAGTGATTTTTTTCAGTTTTTATTTTAGTAGATGCTAAATAATTTCATTTTTTAAGAAGTCATATTTTTATGGCCATATGTTTCTTTATATATACCAATTTCTTCATTTTTAGTTGTTATGAGAAATTTTGAAAAATAATTATGTGTGACAAATGTGTAAACAACACAGCACCCAAACAATTACAGTAACATTACCATAATTTTTAATACTTTTTTTATTTAAATGAAGGCTATATATTAAGTTACATCTTCTAATATTGGATTATCGCATTTTCTACAGAGGCACTATTGTGAGTTACTGGCTGCGCTTCTCCACGCGGCCTGCAGGAGGCAGCATCACAATGAGGTCGGCCCGAGTCTACATGTAAAGCGGAAAAGAAGAAGAAGAAGAAGAAAAACAAATGGCGCGTTCCTGGAGTTGACTTTACTTTGTTAAGATGTCAATTTAGTGCATGCATTTCATGTTGTTGTGTTTCATTGTACCCCAGCCGACCAGAATTAATTATTTCTTCGGGCGTTGTTAAGGGATTGTGCTTGTCTCTGGGGTTACAGTTAAGAGTGGGCGACTATTATAGTGCTTGGTGCAGCTCTTTACATGTGACTGGTGTTTTGGAGGAGAATGCCTCTTATTAAGCTCAGAGGAGTCACTGTGGACTTTCCCTTCACTCCATACCCGTGCCAGGAGGACTACATGAGCAAAGTCATCGAGTGCCTGCAGAATGTAAGAACGTACACAAGTAGTAACAATAGTATTGGGACACCCCCTTCTAATGAACAGGTTTGACCGCTTTAGTAATTTCCATGAGTACAAATCTTAATGTTCAAGCATATAATGATATTCTAGGGAATTGTGTGCTTCTAATTTTATAGCAACAGTTTGGACAGGACCCTTTTCTATTTTAACATGACAATGCCTCTGTGTATAAGGCAAGGTTAAAAAAGAAATGATTGATTCAGTCAGTGTGGAAGAACTTGACTGGTCTGCAGAAACCCAGCTGAACACCTCTGGTGTGACTTTAAATGCAGACACTGAGCCAAAAGCTCATCACCAAACACCAATGACTAGAATAGAAAAGGGTCCTGTCCAAACTGTTGCTATAAAATTAGAATCACAATTCCCCAGAATATCATTATAAGCTTTAACATCAAGATTTGTACTCATGGAAATGACTAAAGTAGTCAAACCTGTTCATTAGAACACTTTACTTTTGTTTTGTCCATATAGTGTATACAATCCCAGCTACATTTACAGTCTTGATAGACATTGAAATACCCTTTGCTTTGACTTGCCAACTACTTTAAGATTAACCCCTGTGCGTCAGTTTAAAAAGTTACACAGAGGTCCTTAGAGGACAAAAATGTCCATGTCAAAAACGGTCATAAAAATATATTAGTATTTTTTTTTCCCGCTTTGATATGGATCTTGTTACCAACATTCGTCTTGATCATAACTAACAAAAAATCATTTCTTTTCAATATTTTGACACGGTAAATGGCAGTTTGTTTACATAATGGCACTGTTGTCATACTAAATGCTAAGTAGATTTACTTTTGGATTATTACAGCTGTGTATATGTTAGTGATTAGCAGCAACATATATTTTAATGCATTATTATTTTTGTGCAGTGTCAGATTTATTTAAAAAAAACAAAAAAAAAACTACAATTCATACACACTTTTCTCAGTAGACACATGCAAACCACACTCCGGCATCCACAGAATTATAATTACATAAATTATTTTTTTTTTCTCCCAGCAGAAGCAGGAAACAGGTAAAAAGTGAGGCTATTCTTTACAGGCCAGAGAACCTGAGAAAATGGTTTCATCAGGTGGAAAATAGTAAAAAAAAAAAAAGTAAATATGTTGTAGCCCTGCCAAAAGATTGAAAGCCTATTAACAAAGAATGCATACTTTTATGCTTCAGTCGCACTAGGATTAAATATTGCAGATTGAATGGTAGATCCTGAGTAAGTGTAAAATATGAAATATTAGAATTCCAATAAAAATACACATTTTATGCTGTTTGCATTAACACAACCAAAATGAATTATGCACAAGTGTTAAGGGGCTTTAAAGATAGAACAGAGTTGAAATTGTACAACATCACATTATAGTCTTCTTAACAAAGAGAAAAGTGCCACTTTTTGTTGTTTTCGAAAAGTTAAATAACTTTTTTTTCCATTAGAGGTAAAATACAATTGTAAATGTCTCTGAATGACATTGTGCTGCAGGTGGAATGACATTTTTGTTTTACTTACCCTTTGATTCATGTATAATATGAAGGCAGTACAATTTAATCTAATGCAATAAAGGTTTTAAAGTCTTCCTGTAAGATCACATTGTTCCATTCATTGCCTATTAATGGTATGACATGCCCTTGTACTCTTTCAGAAAGTGAATGGAGTTCTTGAAAGTCCCACTGGCACAGGTAAAACGCTCTGTCTGCTGTGTTCAGCGCTGGGGTGGAGAGAGCACTTCAAAGACACCATCTCTGCCCGCAAGATAGCAGAGAGAATGGGAGGTGCGGAGCTCTTCCCCGACAGACAGATGTCATCATGGGGAACAGCAGCCACCGACGGAGACACTCCAAGTATTGTCCTTACACTGATATGACTTATAAACTAAATTCCTTTGACAGTTTACATGCTGGACAGTCTTAGGAGTTGTACTTCAAAACACAAGTGTCATAATCGTGAGTTTTGTTTTTCCTTAATATTTTAGCTTATTACACAGACATCCCCAAGATCATATATGCATCCAGGACCCATTCACAGCTAACACAAGTCATCAGTGAACTGAAGAACACATCATACAGGTCAGCTATCTGAATTAATATCACACATTCAAAGGATATTGTGCAGTCAGCCATTTATTATCACATTTAGAATATGAAAACATATAATGAAAAACATTACATACTGCTAAAAGGGTTTTCAACATTTTCTGTTAATACATACACTACTGTTTTAATAAAAATACAGTAATACTGTGAAATTATTACAATTTAAAATAACTTTTTTCTATTTGAATATATTTTAAAATGTAATTTATTCATGTGATACAATGTTGAATTTTCAACATCATTACTCCAATCTTCAGCGTCATGTGATCCTTCAGAAATCATTCTGATATGCTGATTTGCTGTTCAAGAAACATTTAAGCATTCTTGCTGATTAAAAATTATTTCATTTTTATTTTTCAATAACAGATTGTATTGTTCTTGATTGCAGGCCAAAGATGTGTGTTTTGGGATCAAGAGAACAGCTCTGCATAAACCAGGAAGTGATGCGTCATGAAAGTAACCACATTAAGGTATGATCCACTGTTATTTTAGTATAAGTGAGATACTATAATAGGCTTTAAAAATATTTAAAATCAGTTTATATTTTTGTATTTTCCATTTTAATTTTGGTAATTTTTTTGCATTTTCTGTGTTTTTAGTAGTGTGTGTATATGTGTGTGTATACACACACACATATATATATATATATATATATATATGTATTCGTTCGGTTCACATGCGTACCGAACCGAAAGACCCGTACCGAAACGGTTCGGTACGAATACGTGTACCGTTACACCCCTAATATATATATATCTCAGCACCATATTAATGAAAGCATTATGTCTTATTTCAAGGTTCACATGTGCAGAGCAAAAGTATCATCTCGCTCCTGTGTCTTTTACAACAATTTTGATGGTATGAAGACTAAAATTGGTGACTTACCAGTAGAGCTTTGTGTTAGTTATAATGGTTTTGATTGTTAATTTGTGAATCTGCTTATAAATAGAAACTGTTGAATGCTTCTTTTTGTTTTGTTCCTTTTTAGAGAAAAGCACTGACAAAGAAATCATGAATTCTATTCTGGATGTGGAAGATCTTGTAAAAACAGGCAAAAAGCAAAGGTGAGACACTGCATGCTGTTTCATGGCTTGACTGCAGCACTGAAAGAAATAGTTGTGTTTAAAACATCTTAAACCTGCTGATGCAGCATCTGACATGTTTCCAGTGTGAGTATTTTCTTTTTGAGTGTTTGTAACTAGTGACATTGATCAGATTGTTTGTTCCTGTAGAGTGTGTCCATACTACCTGTCACGCGCACTTAAACAACACGCTGATGTCATCTTCATGCCATACAACTACCTGCTTGACCCAAAGGTGAGACATTTATCCTGCCGATATCATCACTTTAAATACACTACTGTTCTTTTTTTTTTAATGGTTTTGAAGAAAGTCTCTTATACTAACCAAGACTGCATTTAAAGGCTTAGTTCACCCAAAAATGAAAATTCTGTCATTAATTACTCACCCTCATGTTGTTCCAAACCTGTAAGACCTTCGTTCATCTTCAGAACACAAATTAAGATATTTTTGATAAAATGTGAGAGCTCTCTGACCCTCCCATAGACAGCAACGCAACTGAAATGTTCCCAGGTCCAGAAACGTAGCAAGGACATCGGTAAAATAGTCCATGTGACATCAGTGGCTCAACTTCAATTTTACGAAGCTACGGGAATACTTTTTGTGCGCAAAGAAAACAATAATAACATAATTTATTCAACAGTTCTTCTCCCCGAGTTACCGTCTTCCGCCATTTTGGAGAGTACCCCAGAAGTTAATCAACATAATCAGCGCTGTTTACGTTCAGTAGAAAGCGCGCGCATGCTGAACATAAATTATGTTATTATTGTTTTCTTTGCGCACAAAAAGTATTCTCGTAGCTTTGTAAAATGACGGTTGAACCCCTGATGTCACATGGATTATTTTACCGATGTCCTTGCTACGTTTCTGGACCTGGGAACATTGCTGACTATGGAGGGTCAGAGAGCTCTCAGATTTCATCAGAAATATCTTAATTTGTGTTCCGAAGATGAATGAAGGTCTTACGGGTTTGGAACGACATGAGGGTGAGTAATTAATGACAGAATTGTCATTTTTGGGTGAACTATCCCTTTAATTGATTGAAAATATAGTAATACGTTTTAAATTAACTCTGTATATTCCTGTGATGTTGAAGCTCAAACTTCAGCATCATTACTCCAGTCTTCAGTGTCACGTGATCCTTCAGAAATCATTCTAATATGCTGATTTGCTGCTTAAGAAACATTTATTATAACTATTGAAAACCGTTTTAGCTGCTTAATATTTTTCTGGAAACTGATCATTTTTTTTTAGTTCTTTCATCATTTTCATTTTCATTCTTTATTTAATAGAATAGAGCAGCATTTATATGTAGAAAAAAAATATTTTTTTAACCTTTTGAAAGTCTTTGTCACTTTTGGTCAATTTAATGCATCCTTGTTGAATAAAAATATTTATTTCTTTGGGGGAAAAATCCTACTGACCCCAAAGTTTAACAGTTATAGTACCTTTATCATTATATATTTCTCCACGAGTTCGCCTGTCCTTCCAGTCCTGATGGTTAATGGTAAACAAACTTGGCTTGCTGTCTTCGATGGAGGCAGGAACCCGAAGCTCAGCTTGAGCTCAGAGTTCAACCCCCCATTACGGCACTACATAGAGGGAGTATGACAGATGAGGAGGTGGAGGGCTGCTGGAAGAATTGTCACTGGGACGGCGCAATGACTGCTGCTTATATACTGTAGGCTCGTGATGATTGACAGGACTGAATGATTAGGCTCCTCCTGAACCTACGTTTAGAACTTAATTTATTTGTTGTGTGTTTTTCTGGGATAGATCTGTTTGATTTTATTCTAAATTGATTTTTGTTGATTCACAGAGTCGAAGAGCACACAACATAGAGCTGAAAGGAGCTGTGGTTATTTTTGATGAGGCTCATAATGTTGTAAGTATCTTAAAGGGTTAGTTCACCTAAAAATGAAAATTAGCCTGTGTTTTACTCACCCTCGAGCCATCATAGGTGTATATGACTTTCTTCTTTCAGACGAATCCAATCGGAGTTATATTAAAAATTGTCCTGGCTATTCCAAGCATTATTATTGTAGTGGGTGGGTGTTTCTCTTTAACAGTCCAAAACACGTTAAATAAAGCGTGCGCATCCATAATAAAACATCCCTCACACGGCTCCAGGGCATGAAAAAAGGCCTCCTGTAGCCATTCCATGCGTTTTTGTAAGAAAAATATCTATATTTCAAATGTAACAAACACTTCTCTCACTTCTGCTGACTGTCGTATGCGGAAGCGTTGCGGTGGATGACGTAGGACGAATGCGTCGCGCGCGCCTCTGAGATATGCTAGTCTAACGAGTTTGTTTACAGGAGCAAAGGAAGCAAAGTTTCCTTACTTTAGTAAAGGAAAACCAGTCTCCTCCTGGCTTATATCGAAATCCTCCGACATTTTTCTTTACAAATACTTGTTTTGTGCTTCTAATTCATGACCAGCGTTTTGTTTTGTTCTCTCTCTGCGTTCATCACTAATCACGCAATGCCGACATCCTAAAATATGAATATTTTTCTTACAAAAACTCATGGATTTGCTACAGGAGGCCTTTATTCAACCCCCGGAGCTGTGTGAGGCACATTTTATTATGGATATGCGCACTTTATTTAACTTGTTTTGGACTGTTGAACAGAAACACCCGCCCACTGCAATGATAGAGCTTAGAAGTGCCAGGACAATTTTTAATATAACTCCGTCTGAAATAAGAAAATCATATACACCTAGGATGGCTTGAGGGTGAGTAAATAACAGGCAAATTTTCATTTTTGGGTGAACTAACCCTTTAATGTTTTTTGAGACCTCAAAGTCATTCAGCATGTGAAATTATGCAGTTCTGTGTTCTTGTTTTTATAATATTTCTATTCTACTGTTTGTCTACATTATCAGGAGAAGATGTGTGAAGAGTCCATCTCGTTTGACCTCACCCCTTACGACCTGATTTCTGCCATTGAGGCCGTGGATCGACTGCTGCGGGAACAAGCCTCAGACATCAGCAAAGCAGATTCTGCTGAAGATTTTAATGTGGAATCGCTGAACTGTGGTTAGTTTATATTTGTCAAGATTTTTGTTTGCTTTTTACATTTTTTTTCCTATTAAAAATGTTGTTTATATTTTAAATATTATATACAATTATTTATGTATGTATACATTTTATATATACTCACACACACTCCCTTGTTTTTATCCAATGTATTATTTTGCAGGATTGAAACTGGATATTACCACAATTGCAAAAATAAAACGTAGGTTGCATTTTAAAAGTTAATATTGTAGTACAGTATTATGCTTAAGGAGTTGTTTGGAATCCATTTTTCAGTATAAAGAAAAACATTTTCCTCAACGCACAACTTAATAATCTTACAGAAGTTTTGATGGATCTGGAATCTTCCATTAACGGTTTTGAGATGCCAGCAAATAGTCAAGGAATCACCAAACCCGGCAGGTCAGTGGAGTTCAGTGCTGCGAATGTGTATCCGTGACCTTGATATATTGACAGTAAAAAATACACAGCAGCTAATATTCTGTCTCTTCCTCTCTTAAAGTTTCATATATGAGCTTTTTCAAACAGCTCATGTGAACTCTGATACTAAAACAGCTGTGGTGGAAGCCATGGAGCAGATCACAGGATATTTAGCAGGGAGTGAGTCTTTACAAATCCTCAATATAATTGACGTTTCCTGTTTATTAGTGCAGCTTTGATGCACATATGTCATTTTTTGCAGGGCCTGGTGTCTTTCTGAACACTAGTGGACTACAGAAAGTGGCAGATATAATCCAGGTCAGGAGCATGTTAAAGAGATCAGTTGGCTGTTTTCTGTATTTTTTCCCTATATTTATTGTGTTTGTTTCTTTATCCTTATTAAGCTGGTGTTTGGGGCTGAACCTCCAGAGGGCAGCAAGAAATCACAGATGGGAAACAGCATGAAGGAGTTTAAGGTTTGCTCCAGTTGATTTTCATATTCACGCTGTCTTCATCAGTACATGAAGTTGTCTGAGCGCATCAGGTTTTAGGTTTTCTCCAGTCAAGTCTAATGGTACATTTATATATCTGATTATTTTAAGAGTGGAAATGTTGCTGTTTTTAAAACTAAGGCCAGTTCAAGTTGTGGTTTTGTCCTGAGTTTTAATGGGAAATTCCATCATGCATGCATCAGTCCCATTCCATCCATCTTTTTGGAAAGAAATTAATACTTTTTTTCCGGCAAGGATGCATTCATTTGATCAAAAGTAATAGTAAAGACATTTAGAATGTTACAAAAACAAAAATATTAAGAAAATACTAAGCAGCAAAATTGTTTTCACTATTGGTAATAATCATAAATGTTTCTTGAGCAGCAAATCAGCATATTAGAATGATTTCTGAAGGATCGTGTGACACTGAAGACTGGAGTAATGAGGCTGAAAATTCAGCTTTGCATCACAAGAATATTTTATATTTGAAAATATATTAAAATAGAAAATAGTCATCTTAAAGTGTAATGATATTTCACAGTATTACAGTTTCTACTGTATGTTTGATCCTTGTTGAGCATAAGTTTTCTTTCAAAAACATAATCGTACTGATCCCAAACTATTGGATGGTACAGTCTGATATATGTCTGATGATAGTTCCTCTTGTCATTGTCTTTCACTTCCGATCTCTGCTCCTGATTCCTGAATCTGTCTCATATCAGGTCCACATTCATCCAGACACCAGCAACTTCAAGAAGAAACAGGTGACTGATGTATGGGCTTCCTCCTCTACCAAAAAACAAGGTATGACACTCTTATTCGGTCTCTGAGAAGCCTCATGTTTAGTAAATGTGTTTTCAAAAGGAATTTGATATTTTGGAAAACCTGTTTTTTTTTTTGTGCAGTTTCCAAGTCATGGAGAATCTGAGAGTTATTATTGTGTCAATATTCGAAGTGTTTGTTGCCTTGGTGCACATACATTCGGCTTCCACAAAGAAATGCTGGAAAAAAGTGAACTTGCACGTTAAACTTGTATGCCTGAGCTATGAAAGATTGAAAGTGTGTTTGCATATTTTATAGGGAATGTGCTGAGCTACTGGTGTTTTTCTCCGGGGTTCAGCATGCAGGAGTTGCTCAGACAGGGAGTACGCAGCATCATTCTGACCAGTGGAACTCTCTCGCCGCTCTCATCCTTCACCTGTGAAATGCAAATGTTAGTGCTCTTCTCCTCTAGCTGTCCCCTCTGAATTGATGCGGGTTGGGTGCTAATTCTCTGCTGATTTTTCTGCAGTCCTTTCCCTGTATCCTTGGAGAATCCTCACGTCATCCAGCGTGATCAGATCTTCGTCAGTATCATTGAAAAAGGTCCGGACGGTGTGCAGTTGAGCACAGCCTTTGACAGGAGGTGAGTGTTTTATCAAGGGTTGTTCAGTCACATTAACATCCTCTGCTGAAGGGGAAGAAGTTTGGGGTCAGTAATTTAGTACATATATTTAGCAAAGACTAATTAAATTTATCTAAAATGACAGGAAAGAGATTTACAGTAACTAAAGATTTCTATTACAAATACTGTTCTTTTCATGATAATAATTAGAAATGTTTCTTGAGAAGCAAATTTGCATTTTACAATGATTTCTGAGAGATCATGTGACACTGAAGACTGGAGTAATGATGCTGAAAATTCAGCTTTGCATCACAGGAATAAATTACATTTTAAATGTCAATGTTATTGTAGTTAGCTCAAACTTTTTAATTCTAAAATTTATTTCAGCTAGTTGCCAAGGCAGCGTTTCTTATTTTAGTTTAACTTGATGTACTAAAATAAAAACTGAAATATTAATAAAAAATATATAGACATATAAAACTACTAAAAATGACAAACACAACCACCAAAATTTGGTACCAAAATTGTAACTACAGTGAAAATGGAAAATATAAAAATAAAAACTGATTCAAAATATTAATAGAAACTATAATCTAGTCAAGTCAAGTCTGCTTTATTGTCAATTCTTCCACATGTACAGCACATACACACAAGAGAATTGAAATTGCGTTACTCTCAGACCCTTGGTGCATACAGATAACACTAACAGTAGAACATAAATACAGATAGATACAGATTTAAATATAAAATACAATTATACAATTATACAAATAAGGTAAAATGTAAAAAAAAAATGTAAAAACCTCTTTATAAAGTATATATAAAGCAGCACACGGCACATGGCAGATAGAGTGCAGAGGAGGGGGCTCAGCACACATCCTTGGGGGGCCCCAGTGTTCAGTGTGATGGTGCTGGATGTGTTGTTGCCGACCCGAACTGCCTGAGGTCTTCCAGTCAGAAAGTCCAACAGCCAGTTGCACAGCGAAGTGTTGAGCCCCAGCTGGACCAGTTTGTGAATGAGCTGTTGAGGGATGATTGTGTTGAATGCTGAACTGAAGTCTATGAACAGCATTCTGACGTATGAAGAAATAATAGTATCTGATACTGTTATTCTTATCTGAGATGTGATATTTATATTGACCATGGGCTGTCAAAACCCAAAATGACCAAAAAAGAAGCACTATAAAACAGGATTATTATAGTTAACTAAAACCATAAAAACATTTTTTGTTACTTGAAATAAAACTAATATTTAAGAAAATTCCACGGACAAAATTCTCCTTTTTGTTTGGTTTAGCTGGGTGTACTAAAATAACTAAAACTAAAACTGAAATCAAAATAATAAAAAATATATGGACATTAAAAAACTAATAAAAATGGCAAAAACACAAAAATTACTAAAATATTAACTAAAAAAGGTAAAAACAGAAAAAATAACTAATGCAAACTATTAATAAAAACTATAGTAGTTTCTCACTGATACTAAAATAACACTGCTGTAAAAGCACCATAAAAGCAGCTCATGTGACGTTTGCTATATTTCAAGTCTTCTGAATCCATATGACTGGTTTGTGTGAAAAGGTTCAGTTTAGTATGTGAACATGGCTCTCTTTGGTTTTTGAAGGTTCGTTCCTGAAAACATGTCGTCCATGGGAAACACTCTGGGTGAGAGATCCTCACACAAAACAGCAGCTGATGTGATCACTTATCAGTAATAATCTGATGATCAGCATGATTATCAATGTAATGATTATCATTGGCTTTGCAGTCAATCTGGCACGGGTGGTGCCTCATGGACTGCTGGTGTTCTTCCCCTCGTATCCGGTGATGGATAAGACTCTGGAGTTCTGGAGGGTGAGCTTGTATTTCAGTCTGTCTGCAATAAAGCAGCAATTACCTGTAGCTGACTCAGAAAGTCTTCATTTCATAAAGTCATGCCATTAAATATTTCATGCACTGCAAAAATATTTTCCGCAGTGTTTTTGATTTCCAATACAAATATCCTTACATCAGGATACATTTCCTTGAGATGTAGAGTGAAGATTTGAAGTCTTGTTTTCTGAGAAACTGAACAAAATGAAGTGAGTTTATATTTAAAACGAGAACAAATATCTATCAATCGGGAATTAAAACTGGTTTTCCCTTTGAATTAAGTCGATTTTTCTGAGCCCAATGGCAGGTATTTGTTCTTGTTTTATTCATAAACTCGTGTCAGTTTGATCCATTTGTCTTATATTTGCCCTAAAAAAATAAAAAATACTGAATGTCAATTTTTTGCAGTGCTATCAGAAGGTACAGTAAAAGCTATTTGCATAATAACGATTGGTAGCAAAGCTATTTAAGCCATAAGCTTTTTTTTTGTACTATGGATTAAAAAGTAATGAAGAAATATTGACAGCTGTATTTTCAAACTTTGAAGCGCTGTTAACACAAAACATTTACATTTAGAGGCTATATTGATCTATTCCATTCCATTAAATTTATTCCTTAAATTTGCTTTATTTGGCCTCAAAAAGGTTATAAAAGTCTTAAATTTACCTTCATAAACCCTGCAGAAACCCTGTTTATTGTGAAATAAATGAAAGACTATTTTACAATCATTTTTTTTTTTTTACAAGTTTCCTTTAAGGGTAAAATTGATGTAGATTTCGTTTTTTGCCAACTGTAGCATTTAAGTCATTATACACCACTCCCTTCACTCTCTCAGGCTAATGGACATGCCGATCGCATTGAGCATGTGAAGCCCATGTTTGTTGAACCGAGGGGTAAAGGCACTTTTACAGAGGTAACCGCTATTGCTATCAGTCATATAATAACTGTTCACTCAGTATGAGTTGATATAGATGCTATCATAATGCTAACACAGCTTGATCTGCACAAGCTGTCAGTCAGTGCCGCTCTGAAATTGGATTCTCTTGCAGGTGATTGATGGTTATTATGACAAGGTGAACGACCCAAACTCCAGCGGAGGCAGCTTCTTCGCTGTATGCAGAGGAAAGGTGAGACTATAAATATCTGATGCAATAAAAAAATATTTATTATAAATATGAACCAAGACCAGTAATATTAATGCATTTTTTATGTTTTCCTAGGCAAGCGAAGGGTTAGATTTTGCAGACAGGTACGGTCGAGGGGTTGCAATCACTGGGCTTCCCTTCCCCCCCAGGATGGACCCCAGAGTGGTGCTAAAAATGCAGTATCTGGACGAGATGTGCAAGAATAAAATTAGTGGAGTGAAGGTACCTGCTCTTCAAGATTTCATATTAAGATTGTCAATTTAACATGTTTATTTATTACAATTTTAATTCAATTAAAAATCAATTCATTATTCAAACCTATTATTTACATTTATTTTATATTTTGATTTTATATACGAATGCTTATTTAGCAAGCATGCATTAAATTGACCAAAAGTAATATGCAAATCAGCACATCATGATTTCTGAAGGATCATGTGACACTGACAACTGGAGTAATGATGCTGAAGTTCAGCTTAGGAATAAATTACATCTTAAACTATATTAATATAGAAAACAGTTTTGTAAATTGTAATATTATTTCACAATATTACTGTACTTTTGAGCCCAAACGTTTTAATACTAGTGAAAATATGAATTAATTATTTATTAATTTATTCAGAAATGCACTAAAGATATAATTCATACATATAATGTAAATGAATACAGTCATTTTTTAATTTCTGAATTAATTCATTTTGATATTTGGGGCATAATGTGAAAATATCAGGATGGTACAACTGTCCTGATATCATAATGAAGGGAAATTCCTTAGTAAAAGGATCAAATTCTTGAAAAGTAGTTTGTTATTGAATATTATATTTATTATTATTTCTTAGGAAAAAATATGTCCTTTTGACCTTTAATGACATGGAAAGGTTAGTTCAGGTTGTAAATATGTCATACAATCCTCAAATAATATTTGTGACTCTGGAGCACAAAAGCAGTCTTAAGTCGCTGGGGGATATTTGTAGCAATAGCCAACAATACATTGTATGGGTCAAAATGATCCATTTTTCTTTTATGCCAAAAATCATTAGGATGTTAAGTAAAGATCATGTTCCATGAAGATATTTTGTAAATTTCCTACCGTAAATATATAAAAACTTATATGCATTGCTAAGAACTTCATTTGGACAACTTTAAAGGCGATTTTCTCAATATTTAGATCTTTTTTTTTTTTGCACCCTCAGATTCCAGATTTTCAAGTAGTAGTATCTCGGCCAAATATTGTCCTATCCTAACAATCCATACATCAACGGAAAGCTTATTTATCCAGCTTTCGGGTGATGTATAAATCTCAATTTTGATCAATTTACCCTTATGACTGGTTTTGTGGTCCAGGGTCACATTTATGTATTAATAATTCACGATGTTTGTGGGAAAAAAAAAAAATTACCAATACCTTAAAATATTTGTATATTTTTATTTGAATATTGTATTATTTAGTACATTTGTAATATTTTTATTTTAAAACTTTTTGGAAAATAATGATGATGGTGTGTACACTCATGTACACGTATTCAAGGTGTAAAGAAAACCTGCAGTGAACTGCGTATGGTTCAGGTAGAGCTGTGTGTTCTTATGGTCTGTCTGGTTGTTTAGTATCTGTCTGGGCAGGAGTGGTACAGACAACAGGCCTCTCGAGCCGTCAATCAAGCCATTGGCAGAGTGATCCGGCACAGAGAAGACTACGGAGCTATTTTCCTCTGTGATCACAGGTCAGTGCTAATTACTACAACTGCAATTCCCTGTTGTGTGACTGGAGAGCAAGTACGCAGTTATTAATGTTCTGGGTTTATAATTCCAGGTTCAAAGGCACCGAAGCCCGTAATCAGCTTCCTTCATGGGTGAGGCCGTATGTTAAGATTTATGATGGCTTTGGTACCATGGTCCGTGATGCGGCTCATTTCTTTCGGACGGCGCAAAAAACTGTAAATCCATTTCTTGTTCATGTTTTCCTGTTCCATGAACCTGTTTTTACACTAATAAGAGCTGACATGCATATTTCTTGGTCGATTTGTGTATCAGAGACCAGTTCCTGTTAGGAAAGAAAAAGAGGCCTGTAAAAATCAGGCAGACACCGGGCCGCTCAACACAGGCTCCAGCTATCCTGCTAAGAGTGTCTGGCTCAGTGACACCTCTCAAAAGGCCAAAACACTAGCCTCACACGTACCTAGCCTAAAGATGAGAAAATTAGGTGAGGTCACCTCTATTCCTCCTTTTTTCTGACTTTTTAATGAGGTCTGAGGCTCTTGGATGACTGTTCATTAACACATATTTCACATATTGGAGGTTTATGTCCTACTTGAATCTACTGTATTTTTTTTTAAACCGTAATTGATAAAAAGTCAAGTAATTAAGCAATGAGTTATAATTTGGTCACATTCTGAGACTGTGATTTATAAAAAAGCCCAGTTGAAGCAATTAAACATTAACATTAGACAATGCTAGGAGACAATTCTGTTTTGAACGGAGACAGAACCCTCAGATTTGATCATTTGGAGGATGTTTTGACATTGATTTGTATTTAATTGCTGTCAGTTACAGTACTTGTCAAAAGTTTGGAAATATGGTGTTTTTTAAATGTTTTAAATTAAGTCTTTAATGCTAACCAGGGCTGCATTTATGTACTCAAAAATACAGTAAAAACACTAATTTTGTGAAATCGTATTGCAAAAAAAATTAAAATATAAAATGTTTTCTATTGTAAGATATTTTAAAATGTAAATGATTCCTGTGATGCAAAGTGTCATATGATCCTTCAGAAATCTTTCTAATATGCTGATTTGCTGCTCAAGAAGCATTTATTATTATTTTTTTCAATGCTGAAAACAGTTGTGGTTCTTAATATATATGCCGAAACCATGATTATACTTCCATTCAAATGTTTGGGCTTTGTGTGCATGTTTTTAATAGAAATTAATACTTTTATTTTGCAAATATGCATTAAATTAATCAAAGGTCACATTAAAAACATTTATAACGTTACAAAAAAATTATATTTGAAATTAATGCTGTGTGAACTTTCTGTTAATCAAAAAATCCTGAAAATGATTTCATAAAATATTAAGCAGCAAAAATGCTTTTCAGCATTGATAGTCATAAGTGCCATTATTAATAACTGAGCACTAATAATAATTGAGCACTAAATTAGCATATTACTATGATCTCCCAAGAATCATGTGACACTGAAGACTGGAGTAATGATTCTGAAGATTCAGCTTTGCATCACAAGAATAAATGACATTTTAAAATATATTAAAATAGAAAATAGTTATTTCAAATTGTAATAATATTTCACAATATCACTGTTTTCACTGTATTTTATTCAAACAATTGCAGCCTTGGTGAGCATAAGAGACTTCATTAAAAATATTTTTAAAATCATTATGTTTTCAAACTTTTGTGCATTCAGTGCGAGTCAGTTAAAATTATTGTGATGTTTTAGAGTCAGAAGAGCATTCTGGTCGGGATGGAGCGGCCAGACTTTGCATTCAATATGAGATGGAGATGACAAGTAAAAGGAAACCAGTCAGCCTGCTGGATGCCCTGGATGACACAACCAACAAAGGAGGGAGGGACGACACCATGGCTGGGGAAGAAAGAGTGAGACAAGAATTAAATCACTAGAGAAATAATTTCATTGCTCTCTTTCCAAACCAATTTTATTTTCTTTCTGCCATTTAGCATAAAATGAGATGTAATGCAGAATGTCGGAGCAGCTGTTTTCCATATAATGAAAGTGCATGGGGATGTATATGGAAATGGTCCAAAAGAGGACAAGTATAATAAAAGTAGTCACATGCGACCTGTGCGCCCTTTTTCCAGGTCTTTTAAATTCATACGACAGTTCAGTGGTGTAGGCAGTGATTTCATATTTCTCAGAGAAATTGGAAGTGAATAACCTAGAAAATGAATTTTTTGCTGAATAAATGAGATATGAATGGTAAGAAATTACCTCATAAATCATGATCAGGGTTTTGAGTGACACCATGATCTCTTTTTATCTGTTTGTCAAATCTTTCTACTTTCGTCAATTTAGCTCATTGTGCAGGTCTGTAAAAAAATTCTTATGCCGTAAAATAACTGTGATCAAATCTTTTTGCTAATTTTCCCTTTCTCTCATTGGTCTTTGACCCTGCAGGCGAGTCGCTTGTCGACTCTTTCCCTCCAGCATGACAAACGTCTGGATGATGAATCGAGGGGTGGGAAACAGAAAATTAAAGTGGTTCAAGAGCGGGTGAGGGATCTTGATTGAATTTTTTCATGTTGTATGCTTTTGGTGTATGTAGACCTTATTCTGTTGATTACAAGACTATGCAAAAATTTGAATTAAAAAATTTGATTAATATTCATCCAAAAAGTGACATAAAATTATTTATATATATATATATATATATATATTAGGGATATGCCTGTATCAAATTTTCATGTTGCGATTAATTGCTAATGCTTTTATCACGGTATACGGTATTATCACAATATAGAAATTTTGTTTAAAAAAAGTGCTGTCATAAGTATAACAGGTTTACTAACTTTTTTTCTTATAACAAAAATAACTGAACATTTAAATGCAATAAAGCAATACAGAAAAATGTATAAAGTTTAAAGTTTTACACAGATTAAAGTGCAAAAGAACTATAAAGACCAATAGGTATCCCTTTACAATAAGACCTCATTAGTTAACCTTAGTTAATGCATTAACATT
>NW_015548296.1:5970120-5975596 GCF_001515605.1 Sinocyclocheilus anshuiensis | reverse complement strand
TGATGCAAAACTGATTTTTTTTAGCATCATTTCTTATTAGCAATGTTGAAAACCGTTCACTGCTGATCTTTTTTTTTTTTTTTGAAGTTCAGTAGCCTTTATTTGAATATGTTTCCCACAGACTTGCGCTCTGTGGCGGCATATATATGCAAATTCATTGTCTGCCAGCAGGAGGCGCTTGTAAAGCAGGAGAAATAGAGGTTTCCCCAGTAACCGCTGTACACAAAGCAGCGCTCGGCTCACAAAACGTTGCTTTATCAGACATTACATGCAAGATGAAATGAAAATGACATCCATAATTTTCTGAAGACAGTCGGATTCCTTCAGAAATACAGTGATATAAAAACACCCACACCGGGTTTCGATTTTGAAACGTGCAGTGCTCATGTTTATTCAACGAAGTCAAAGCCTTTTTGGAAAATCTATTTGTGGCTGTCAGTTTTGATAATGTGGCGGGCCGCCACAAATAAATCAATGTATGGGAAACACTGATGTCTTTAACTGTTAACCTGTCACATTTGGTAATTTAATGTGTCCTTGCTGAATAAATGTATTAATTTCTTAAAAAAAGCTTTTTGACCCACAGGCTTTTGAATGGTAGTGTTTTTAAAATACCAGATCAGATTAATATGTAGACTCTACAATTAAGCTATTCGTAGGTTTCCTCTAAAACTGACATTATATTTGCAATTTAAAATTTGGTGACAGAAATTACACACTTCACCTATAAATTTAGTGTATTACAAAAATGGATTTGTGCATCTCCTTTTTCTTTTGTATTAAATGTATTTGATGTCTTCTGCTGGCTGTGCTTTAGAAAACAGTGGCTTCCTGTACTGCAAAAACAGGCAAAGCTTTCATGATGGAGCTGAGACGATGCCTGAGTCACGAGAACTTCAAGCTCATCATGGAGGGGCTGCAGTCCTACAAGACAACCGATGACCTGAGTGACCTTCTTGCTAATGTGACTGAACCGCTCATACAAGACCACAACACACACTGTCTGCTCAGAGGTGCGGAATCATGACATATCCTTCAAGCCAATTACATTTCCACTGCTAGTTGAATTAATATGCCTTCTAACATTTGAATTCCCTTCACTGATCTCTGATTGTGACTGGAATCAAAACTGGCAGATAAAGAGCATCATCTTCTTTTTCTCAAGGTCTTTATCAGTTTATTCGACCACACCATAAGAAAGAGTTCGATGAGCGTTGTTTGGAGTTAACAGGTGAAGGCTGTGGCTATAAACAAGAGCATTCGCTGTCCAGAGAGGAGCGAGAGGCTCTCGGGCAGAACCCAGGTAACATCTGACTTGTAAATAGTGTGTAACAGTTACAGGAAACATTTAGAACTTATTTTCTCTCTCGATAATGATAAATAACATTGTTTTATGTTTTCCTTTTCTAGCAAAAAGTGAGATGTCACCTGTGAATCCACCCAGTGAGCAGCTGAATTCGAGTCAACAGCTGAACCAAGGTGGTTCTCACCTGGTCAATGGTGGGGATAGTAAAATTGAAGGTATATTGGAGTTTATTGGTATTAACTGCAATTAAAAAGGTCTTGTATAGGGTGGCCATCCGTCCAATTTTATATCGGACAGTCCAGTTTTAAAACACCACGTCTGTCTATTGACGTATGCTGGAGCCGCTCATTTATCCTCTTTTTTTAAGACTACTGTTTTATATTTTATACAATGGCCTATTTTATAAATAAATGAACAAATGTTATGTTCAAGTTGAAATTAAGCAACATACACTTTACACGCTATATTGTCAGTATGGCTGTTTTGCTCCATTTTGCCAACATTGCATCTCTGATCAACACAGTGTTTTGTATCTGTATGATTCAGCGTTTTTGAACAAATCAGGTGAGTCAGTGATTCAATAAGCCATTCATGAACACAGTTGCTAAATTCAAAAGTGCATACTAGCTTACCACTCTTTATTATTTTAGCTTATCTCTCTATGGCAGAAATGGTAAGAGTAGTATGCTAGTATACAGCTCCGAAATCGAGTCACTTGCTTAATTTCTAAACGAATCAGCCATTTTGAACGAATTGATTGAATGAGTGAATCAATGACTGGCTTAATATGACTTGTCGCCACCTACAGATGGTTTTAGATTCATATTTAAAGTTTCATAATTCTGTATTCAGTTTATTTTATATTTAACGCATTCATCTTCTAACATTATTTATTAATTTTAACTGCAGGGTAAATGCATTTGTGGCATCAGCATTAAACAGTCTGTGTAAATGCATCTAAATGTCACTTCAGGTGCACTTTTGTGGTACAAAGATAGATTTAATTGATTTCGATGCCCTACTGTCTTATTATTCTAACTGAATTTACATGAAAGATGATGCATACATTTAATAATATTAGAAAATTTGCCCTCATAAAGGTTAAAAATGTCCCTAGAAATACATTTAAGGGGGTAAATATAATCTCTTAATGGAAATGTTTATTTTTTGTTACTGTTTTAGGATTATTTTTCAGTTTTTATTCTGGCTTCAAATCCTGCATAGTGTCCTCCTTTTTGGTGTTATAGAAATTGCCACCCTATTTTTAATGCAGACATTTGTACATTTGCGACTTGTTTTTTGAAATTTTACAGTGAATGTGAGAAGTGAAGTCCAGAAGCCACAAACATCCATCAAAGAAGGTCTGTCGTGCTCCTCTCTGCTGTCAGACATTAAACAGGCCATCGGTGCAGAAAAAACCCGTCAGATGTTTTTGGCCTTGCAGGCCTATAAAACATCAAACAATTATGAACAGATGGTGTCAACTGTTGTGAGTTTATTGACTGAGAGAGATGAAGACATCGCTCTACTAGAACGTTAGTCTGTTTCTTTTAGATTCATCATAACCTTTTACATTTTTTATTAAACTGGGTATCTGTTGGGAAAGAGGCTGAACTTGTTGGGTCTGGTCTAGGGTTGTCTGTGCTCATTCGACCACAGCACAGGAAGCAGTTCGGTGAGCTGTTAAAATCCTTGACCGGAAATGATTCTGTTGCGAACCAGGATTCAGACATGGGATCAAGTCAACTAAATCAAGGTATTCTTTGTAATAATTGTATTCTGCTACAGGGATGGATGGTAGATAAATATGCTAATTGTTCTTAATTGTTATTTTTCGTTGCAGCATCTCAGTTATCTGCAGGAAAGACTCAAAGCAAGATATCATCCTTCTTTTCATGAATGCTGCTATAATATATTGCTCCAAGCTGCTCTAAGATATCAGTATCTTCATAATTTTTTTTTACATATACCATGCATGAAGAGATTTAAGCAGGAGAATGTTGAAAAAATGGCACAACTGATATTTATGTAATTATATTTTGGCAATAAACACTTTACATTAATTGTTTGTAATAAATAAATGAACTTTATACTTCTTTTAAATGGTGTTTTTTCAAGTTATTTTTTATTAATGTTAAAAAAATTGAATGGAAAAATAGTATGTGAGTGATTTGGCATCTGAACATTTTATCTTCCCTGTACCATTAAGTAGCACTATTTTACTTTATTTAATATTTTTATGTACTATATTTTTATTCTTAATGATTAAAATGTATTCTCTTGAGAAAATATATTAGACCAAATGTGTTATATAAACAAAGCTTGATTGGATATCCAATGTTATTTCCTAAAAACAATATAGGCTTCTAGTTATTTATAAAAGAAATGAATTCCAAATGTACAAGCAATAAGTTACGCAAAAATAAGTTAAAACCATATAAAATGGATTACCAGATATTAAAGACAAATATGGTTTTCCTTTTTTTTTCTTTCTTTTTTTTTTTAAACAGTACAGCTATTTTACATGTAGATGGACTCAAAATAATAAAAGGACTGTCTAGGAATTATTTATTTTTTTTACTTTTTATTTAGCACAACATGTATTTTTATAGTGGGAATTCAATACAAAATATTGAATACAAAGTTCAATTCATGCTCTTGTTTTTATTTAATAACACAAAAACAGGAGGTATTACATTATTAACACATTGTCACAATATTAACACCATAGCTGCTACAAAAATATATATATTTTGGTGTTTTTAAAACACCGCAGCATTTTCATTTTTCTTTGTTCCAAAAGGTTTATGTATAATTTAAGTTAATTTAAACGTAAGATTTTTTTTTTTTTTCCAAAGATCTATCTTTTTATATAATTTATTCACTGAAATCGGATGTAGGAAGCAAGAGTGAGGTCAAAGTTGAGCGACTCCCGAAAGAAACTCTCACCGTCTGTCTATAAATCACCCTCGTCCCAAATATATCACACAAGAACATTAAATATATTTTAATAAGGTGTTGATTCTGAAATATGTGAAAACTGTACTGCATAATGTAGCGGGACCTTTCTTTGCCTGCTCTATTCCTTTAGTTTCATGTCAGTGAGCTCCTGTCATGTAAGTGCCTGATCCTCATTATGGATGAAAGCAGTCTGGAAGAAGCCATCAAGACCTACAGCGCTCAGCTTCAGCAGGTGGAGGTGGCGTTATCTGCTGGTTTGGGCTCAGTGGAGCAGGCTGACCTCCTGAAGCTAAAGGAGGACCTGCAGCAGCTCACTGAGCCCACAGAGTCCAACCTGGTGTCTCAAAAAAAGCCATGTTGCTGGCCTCTTTGAAGGAGCCTTCGACAAACCAAAATGCCACATCTGTTACTCAAGAAACGGCTTTAAAGGATGAGTTTGCTGCTGAACTGTCAGAGGACTCTGCTGAGGTAAAACAAAATGCTGAACCGGATGAGGAGGAAGAGGTGGATATAAGTGGAACTAAGGTACGTGCTCCTCATGGGGAACCTTAGAGTACCATAATGCCATGGTGGTCTGCCCTGAAGGAGAAGAGGCTCGAGTCCGGGTGCTTTACCTTCATCCCACAAACAAATCCATGAAACCCTGCGGCTTCTACCTTGAGGGCAAGTGCCGCTTCATGGACAACTGCAGGTGCTGTCTTTTACATCTTCGGGGTTTTTTTGTTTTTTTGTTTACAAAAAAGTGGAGTTTTGATATTTTTTGACGGCCAGATATTATACTTTTCACAAAATAAGAAAAAAAAAGAAAATAAAAAAATTTGAAAAACTTTTATACCATTTTCAACAAAAGTTGAAATTAAATTACGTTAAAGAAAAATTATTGCACCTTACATTCAGTGCACACATCTTAATCATTATTTTCATAAAAGTTGCATTTATTGAAAGGTAAAACATTTGATTGAAATGTAACATTTATTGTTTAATAAATATTGTACATATATTTATACATACATAAAATACTTAAAGGCACAATATGTAAGATTTTTTATTAAAATATCCAAAAACCACTAGAACAGTGTTATATATTTTGCTGACTTGTGTACTTACATTATCCCAAATGTTTCGAAGAATGTTTAAATCCAGAGAAATAAGCAATTTTAACTAGTGACACGGACCGTGTCCATAGTGTCATTGTGTCGCCTGCCAATG
>NW_015548296.1:5951030-5970044 GCF_001515605.1 Sinocyclocheilus anshuiensis | reverse complement strand
TCTATATATCCTTTTAATTTATTTTTCCAGGTAGTGGTGGTCTATGGTGGCAGTTTTGTTTTATGTAGCTGTTTTGTTGACTAATGTGTGTGTTTTTCAGGTACTCTCATGGTGAGGCGGTGTGACTCAGTCACGGCGTCATCAAACTACGCCTTTGTCTCTGTTTATTTTGAATACGCGCCCTCTGGCGGCAAAAATTACATATTGTGCCTTTAAGTATTATTTTCAAACTTTTCAATGATATTGTCAATGTAAAAAAGTAACATGGAGTCGGGCTCTGCATGTTTGGCCAAGCATGAAGATGGCATCTGGTACCCGGCCAGAATATCAGGTACAATTTCTAAGTTCTTTCAGCGCTATTAACAGAAAGGAAGAACAGAGATTGCTACATGATATAATTTCTGTGTTACCTTCCCTACAATTTACAAGACAGAGAGAGATTCCTTATTGATCCCCAAGGGGAGATTTAATGGGATATAGCAGCAGCTTCAAACATAAACTGTACAAAAACACAACAGTACGTGCACTCGATCAGGTAAAACTGAGCAATACATTACAGGTGTGCATAAGTCATTGTGCTTCTCTTTTTCCAGAGTTTGAAGGTGACTTGTACACAATGAAATTTGACTCGTTGCTGTTGAAGGAGGCTGTGCTGGAGGCTGATGGGATCATTCCTCCTCTTCGTCAAGATGATGGTTCCTCCTCTTCCTCATCGGACTCGGAGGATGATACAGACCAGTGTGACGCCGTCTATGCTAAAGGTGCATAATTACAACATCCTCTGGAATATTGTGTACTGGAGTGTCTGAAGAACTACAGTACAGTATACTGTAGGCTGAGGAAAATATATCTGGGTCAGTCTTTTAAAAGACCCATTTATATTCTTTATAACAAAAATAGAGAGAAAAAAACAGCATATTTTTAAAACCTTCAGAATATTTTCCACTGTGTCATTATTTTCATTGAAATTAAGCCCATTCCTGTCATTTCTCATTACTGTAATACATAAAACAGTATTCCATTATATACCATTAAGAAATTTTGGGGATTTTTTGTGTGTTTGAAGGAAGTCTCTTAAGCTAACCATAATTCCACGGCACTTTTTTGGCATTTATTTATTAAAAACAGTAATATTGTGAAATATTATTACAATTTAAAATATTATTTTAATATATCTTCAAATGTAATTTATTTTTGTGAAAGCAGCCATTTCTCCAGTCTTCGTCACATGATTCTTTAGAAATCATTTTAATATGCTGATTTGGTGCTCAAGAAACATTTATTATTGTCAATGTCAGCTTTTTTTTTTTTTTTTTATATTTTTAATAGAAACTGTGATACATTTTTATTTCAGGATTTTTATGTTGAGATAGGACAGTAGAGAGAAGACAGGAAATTACTGGGAGGAGAGAGGGGAGCAGGATCGGCAAAGGACCTCGAGACGGGAATCGAACTGGGGTCGCCGTATATGTCGGCATATATACGCCGTATATGTTGCTGTATATGCCGTATACTAACCACGAGGTTAGCTAATCAACTCGAAAGTTAATTAAATTAAATTCAATTCAATTCAATTTTATTTGTACAGCGCTTTTCACGATACAAATCATTGCAAAGCAACTTTACAGCAAATTAAGTTTCTACAATATTTAGTGGTAGCTTATCAGGTAAAAAGTTAAACATCCAGACACACCACAGTAAACAGGAATCTTAGGGAATGTTCTTAATTGTTATAAAAAATGAAACATGGATACTAAAATATGCATTTCTTTATGGAAAATGTTTTCTTATTGTTTTGTTCCATTTTAAATGTGGACTGAATATATGATCAGATTCAAACGAACTGAATGTCATTGTGCTTGTTACCTGTTTTCAGTAAAGCAACATAGACCTTCTGCAGAATAATCTTTCAAATATAAGCTCAGTTCGTAGATCAAATAAATTAACCCAACATTAACATGTCTACCTGCAGTGTAGAGCAGTTGTGCAGGTTGCTGGAATTCACTAGGCCATACACAAATACAGATGCATAGGTTTAGAGCTCTTCAACACATTTACAGGGTACTGTTGAAATCAAGCTGACTTTGTATCTCATTACAGTATTCACATCAAGGGAGGAGGACATGGTCCAGGTAAACAGCGCAGAGTTTTGTGGTTGGGAGGCTCATACGCGTGGCATTGGCTCCAAGCTCTTGCTGAAAATGGGTTATGAGCTTGGTAAAGGTAGGTGAACATTAGTCTCAAAACTTTTAGAAGAGATGTTTGCATTAGTGGTCGACTGATATATCGACCAATATTTGTTTTCTTTTTAATTATCGGCATCGGCTGATATGGTGGAAGTGGGACTTTTATTTTGACAGCACTGAGACGCCTGAACACACAGAGTTCCGGTTTTGCTTTTTCATTAGTTTACTGTCTCTGTTTAGCAGTTGTGACAAGTAAATTATTACACACAACTCTTAAACACAAAGTATTATAACATTAGTTTTTCTATTATTAGTAACTGTAAGGCAAATGCTGTAATATTATAATGCTTTCATAATACTTAAATATCTAAAAAATGTTTAATTTCATTAATCTTGCAAACTTTGTCAAATTCAGCTGTGAGATCCTCTGAAGTGTGGATTTGTAGAATGCATAAAAACGAGGGTGCTCTGGGTTTAAAGGTCATTCTGTGCAGAATGCTGACATAAGTTTTGGGCTGTCACTGAACACGCACAAGAGACAAACTTTAGATCATTGATTTCAAATGATGCTGCACTATATCTATGCTATATATGTCATATTCACTGTGTGCTGTATGTAAAATTAGCACTACCTTGTCTTTATTTGAAAAAAATTTTTTGTGTGTAGGCTTTATATCGGCTGTTGGCCATCAAAATATCCGTATCGTTTGACCACTTATTTATATCTTGTGTGTATGTTTTAACAAGTGTTTCTGTGTATGCATAGGTTTGGGGGAAACCCTCTCTGGTCGAGTAGAGCCGGTTCAGGCAGTGGTTTTTCCGAAAGACCGCTCATTGGACATGTGCTGAGCTCACGCAGAGAAAGACTGCAGCCGCTATCGCTAAGGATAACCCGAAGGCTAAAACCGAAGGCTAAAAAGAGGAAAGCCTCCACATCAGCACGCCGCAATGTTTTTGATTTCCTGAACTCTTAAGCTTGGTGATAGAGCTCAGTCTGCGTCTCATTCATCAAGCTCATCAGTCATCGGTGTAGAGGCCTACAGGGGCGGAAAGAGCACCAAACATTCCCTGACTACAGAGAAAGTAGCTCAAGTGGAGAGAGAGATCCAGCAACTCACAAAGTCTCTCAGTAGACGAAATGGAAGGTATACTTTATTCATTCTCTTTGCACCTGGCCAGTTTTCTTCTCTTTTCCTTATCATCAATATCTTTCTTGATATTTCCCTTACCAGTGTAAGCTACTTAAAGGGGTTATCGGATGCCCATTTTCCACAAGTTGATATGATTCTTTAGGGGCTTAATGAAGAGTCTATAACAGGGGTGCCCAATAGGTCGATCCTGATCTACCAGTCGATCGCAAAGGCAATGCTGGTAGATCGTATATTAGGTCAGTGGTTCTCAACCGGAGAGGCGCGAGATAACTTAAAGGGATAGTTCACCCAAAAATGAAAATTATGTCATTAATTACTCACCCTCATGTCATTCCAAACCCGTAAGACCTCCGTTCATCTTCGGAACACAAACTAAGATATTTTTGATGCATTCCGAGAGCTCTCCGACTCTCCATAGACAGCAAGGATCCTTACACGATCAAGGCTCAGAAACGTAGCAAGGACATCGTTAAAATAATCCATGTGACATCAGTGGTTCAACCGTAATTTTACGAAGCTACGAGAATACTTTTTATCTGCAAAGAAAACAAAAATAATGACTTTATTCAACAATTCGTCTCCTCCGCATCACCCTGTAGCGCCATTTTGGAGAGTATCACATGCAAACAATGCTGTTCTGTGTCAGCAGCACCGTACACGGATACGCTGTTTACGTCGTTTACGCTTTGATCTGAACGCAAACAACATAACTGCGTACATGCGTTGTTTATGTATGTGATACTCTAAACAAATTTTTTAAGACATATTTTATCAAAACTTTCAACAATTTAAAATGTTTGTTCGAACAAATTCATTATATGAACTAGCAGCTTTTTGAAGACCAATTTTAAAAAAATGTATCCATTTAAACGAACTGTCTAAACAAATCTACTGGATGAAACAGACTTTTGAAGATATTCATACACGTATACATGCAAATATATTAGCTCCATTTTATCCATTTTATTTGTGTAGAGTAAGGCTTGTTGTTTGTCATTTCTCTGATCACAAATGCAGACATGGTTTTATGTTTACGCGGCGCGATGCAACGCAACACGTAAAAAGACAGTATAAGTCATTATAATCCATAATTATGTCCCCACTGGATGCAACGAATGCCTCGTTTATAATGGGTTTTCATGTTTTTGAATCATCGCTCCGGCTGGACACGGCATCATCACAATACGGTAAGGGGCGTAACATTTCCGCCACACGCTTGAGGTATTCGGCCAATCACAACGCACTGGATAGCTGGCCAATCACAGCACACCTCGCTTTTCAGACCGATGAGCTTTGTAAAAATCGACGCGTTTCAGAAAGGCGGGGCATAGAGGAGAAACAATAATGTACAGTATGTGGAAAATAATGTGTTTTTTTAAGCTTAAACCGCATAAACACATTTCATTACACCAAATACACACAATAATGTTCTTTTTAGCAGCATCATATGACCCCTTTAATACATCTATTGGTTTTATCAAAACTTTATAAACATGTCTATACGATAATGAATGTGTGAAATGCATTTTTATTTGTTTATAGCCCATCAGAATCTTACTCTCTGACATAAAGAATGGCATCTGATATTTAAACTCAGATTCATTTAAATATTTTCTTTTAATGATCCAGTCCATTTAGATACACAAGGAGAGTGTGAGACATTACTTGCAATAAATTTATAAAACAGTGTGGTTAGTGTATAGTATACGTTTCCTGAGAAGTCCATTTTCTGGAAAATAGGTAGGTGTAAAACTGAAAGCGAGGAAAGAGTAAAAGGACAGTCAATCATTGTTAATCTTAATCTGCAGCATGTTGGTTGATAATGCAACTTAATGAATGGGACACCACAGAGAAAACCGTTATGAAACTGCTCAAACACCAAACAAAAATGTTTTGTTTTTCTCCTGGCTGGTTTTAATGGAGTTAAACCATGGTGTGCTTAACCAACTTAGGAAGGCTAGGAGACCAATTTAAACCCAACTTAACTAAGACCAGCGAGTGTTATTTTAGTATCTTTGATATACTATTATATTTGTTATTATTATTTTGAATTAGCTTTTATTTTTATATTTTCTGTTTTCATTTTAATATAACTAAACCCAGAACTGGAGTACAAATGAATAAAAACGATATTAAAATATATAAAACAAAAAAAACTAAAAAGGACAAAAACAAAGTACTAAAACCTGAACTAAAATGAAAATGTAAAATATAAATAACTGTCAACGTGAACCGTATTTATTCCCTTAATGCATGTTTTGTGCATCTAGACTTATTGTGAATGATTCATGAGTTAAAGTTATTTCAAAAAATATCTAAAAATAATATAATTTGTTTCCGCAATATTTCTCTAATGGCCAAATATCTTTTTAAACACTTTTTAGGCTGTTGTTATAGGTAATGTGGCCTTTCTAAGATATTTTTAGCTAACACAGTTATTTAATGCCATATCCTAATATGTTCAAACCAAAAACGGACTAAATTTAATTTGACCTTTATAGACCTCACTTCAGCTTCCCAGAATATTGCCAGACTGTAAATGAGAGAAATCACTGTAATATAATACATAATGATATTGTTTTTTAAGAAATTAATACTTTTATTAAGCCAGGACATTTTAACTTGATCAAAAGTGACAGTAAAGACATTTATATTGTTACAAAAGATTTCTATTTCAAATAAATGCTGTTTCTATTCATAAAGATATCCTCAAAAAATAAAATAATAAGAAGAAGAATTATTATTGATGATGATAGTACAGATGTTTGTTGCAGCAAATCTGAAGGATTTCTGAAGGATCATGTGACAATGAAAACTGGAGTAATGATGCTTAAAAGTCAGCTTTGCATCACAGGAATAAAATACATTTTAAAATATATTCTAATACAAAACATTTATTTTAAATGTTAATAATATTTCACAATATTACACTTTTTATTGCATTTTATTGCATTTTATTTTTATTGCAAAAACAGCTCTTCATCCGATGTCCCCTTTAAAATCTTACCAACCCCAGACTTTTGAACGTTGGTAAAATGAGTGAGAAGTTGTGAAGAGTTTGACAGTTTAAGTGAGAATCGGCTCATCAGTTTTGATCAACAAGCCATATGCAATTAGTTGTTGTGTTTGCACACATGTGTGTAACTGTTTGCACACATGTGCCAAAGCATTTGCAATTTGCTCAAATCAATAAGAAATTCCAATCTGATGTGAACAAGAAGCTAATTGTTCAGAGATCTGAACTTATTGTTTCGGGAAAAAAAAGTTTCATTCGAGAATTGAGCCAAAGCTATTGAGAAAAACTGTAAGAGAAAGTAAATCAGTTGATTCCGTATGCAGCATACCAATGCTCTCTGATATGTGTATAATCTATCATCTGATACATTTGCTGTTAGGATTAGAGCCCTGCACTTGGTGTGTGATTCCTCCTGGGACCTGAGGGATTAATTGTGGTCCTCAGTAAAACAGACACTCCCCTTCTCCTCTCATGAATACACTGTGAACACTGCACTCTGTCCTGCTGCAGAGACAAACATTCAAACACCTGGGCTAAGGGCGGCTTTTCCATTGGTGAGGATTTGAACAGATATCGGTGCGAGAAAGTTCTAAAACATTCTAACTCAAATTTTTTTCCATTTATAGGACTCAGGAAGATCTACTTGCTCTGATTGATGCACATCACCGCATAACCAAACATTGTAGTGACCCCACTGGAGCATTGGAGTACATAGCAGGTACTGCTGGGACATGAAATGCTTTTAAATTAATCGGCCTGGTTCAATACGAACTTGTTGATGATGTTGGTTGATCTGTTCTCTCCACAGGTCACCTGGTTTATGGGAGCCACATGTCAGACCATGCTGATCTAGCAGCTGTGCAGAGTGTGATCAGGGCTTCTCTAAGAGATCCATCTACATTATGGGGGTGTGACCAACACATTCTCTCAGATATGATTAACTTTACAGGAAGATTTGGTATGCAAACACTCGAATTACACTTAAATTTCCATAATAAGCTATATAGCAGAGGTTCTCAACCAGAAGACCCGGGACCAGCAATTAGCAATTTTTAAGTTATAAAATAAATAAAATTATTATTATTATTATTATTTAAGAACCAGCATTCCCATGATTTTAGAAACCTGCATGTATGTGGTAGCTAAAGTTTATTATTTCTAGACACGGAAAAGTCATGTAAATGAATACAGTCTTAAACAGCCCATGCTAATTAGAGTTAACTAAAACTAAAACCATAAAAAAATTTGGTCCCACTTCATATTAGGTGGCCTTAACTACTATGTACTTACATCAAAAAATAAGTACAATGTACTTATTGTGTTCATATTGTATTGCAAAACACTTTTGCAGCTATTGAGGTGGGATACGGGTAAGGTTAGGGACAGGTTTGGTGGTATGGGTAGGTTTAAGAGTGGGTTTAGATGTAAGGGATGTGTCAACAGTGTAATTATAAATGCAATTACAGAAATTAATTACAGATGTATTTGCATGCAGGTATTTTTAAAAATATAAGTACAATGTAAAAACATGTATGTATGCAAGAAGTGCATTGTATTAAATTATTCATTTAAATGTAAGTACATAGTAGTTAAGGCCACCTAATATAAAGTGGGACCAAAAATTTCATTACTTGAAATAAAATAAATGTTAACTGAAATAACATAAAATATAAAAAGCTTGAACTTATTTTATTTCAGCTATTTAAGACAACATTTCTTATTTATCATTCTCATTTTCATATATGTAAATATTTCGAGTTATGGCAAGCTCTAAAATATTTTGTTGGGTGGAAATTAAAAAAATCCTTAATTATTAATGAATCCTTTAAAAAATCCTTAATCCTAGTCCATAAATGATTGGTAGAGTCATATAAATTCATATTTAGCTCTTACAAGTAAAATTCTGACATTTTATTATTTTAAATTCTAAATATTTTAGTTACTTATTTTTATCTATGGATGCTTCTAGTTTTCTGTTTTCTTAAAATCAAAACTTTGTCATTACGGCAGATGTACCAGAGGGACCTATTACATATTAGCCTGCATGGGGCACTTGTGGGCCTTAATGTCAAAAATGTTGTGAACAACTGCTATATATATATATATATATATATATATATATATATATCCTGTAGGGGAAATAATATAATTAGTCTTGCAAATATCCTGTATAAATAAGCATTTATTTTGTACTTAAATACTTCCCTTAACTGTCACACACTCATATTTTTCCAGAAGCTGGGGGCCATTTGAAAGACTTGAGACGTCGTATTCAGTGCATTACTAGCTGTACAGACCCATCCATTCTGGGCTTTAGTCCAGGTATGGCAAATGAACTGGTGAAGCTAAAAAGTCATAGACTCAACATTCTTCTGCATCAATCACAGAATATCTTTGTCTTTTCATGCAAGCTCAAGAACGTCCAGACTATAGGACGGCTTGGGAAATGCTGCTAACTTTACAAGACAAGTTGAGGAAAAAGGACATTGGCCTGGGAATGGAATCTGCTTCTCTTGGTCCATTGCATTGTTTCTTCCAGGCAAAGCGGGAGCGCCTGAATGCGCTGGTGTCTTCTCTCCTTTTAGACAGTTTTCAGTCAGTAAAATATAACATGACAAGCTCCACTGCTGCGTATCTAACATCATTAGCTCTCTCACGTCTGGAGACTCAAGCAGAGCAGCTCAGGTCATACCTGTGGGAGGAGTCATCCAGTATTACACCTCGTGTTTATCGACTGGCTGCCTTTCTCAATCCCAGAGGCTTTCTGGCAGCATTGATCAGACATGCAGCCCACATCCAACACAAGGATATCAGTCTTTATGGATTGAATTTTAAGGTAAATCTAAGTTTTTCAAACACAAACTGGACAGATACACCAGATAAATATGATTTGTTTGCTTGTTTGTCACCAAATCCTTATCCAACTGGAGAAATTCATTGTGTAAAAGGTGGTTAACATTCATTTGGTAAATATTTAGCTCTTTACATTTATAGAAATCTGAAATATTTTATCCTTACTATTTGGATTTTAATGTAAATTTCAGTTTTTTTAAACACATAACACAAATTGTCACTATAGTTTGAAATATGAAAATATCTGATGAGAATAGAGGTGACGGGATCTGTTCCTCTGAAAGCTTGCACTGTAATTCCTCATCCCAGCTTCTGTACTACTGCCCCCTGTATGTAGACAAACACACTGCAGATGGAGGTCAGGATCTGTCCGATGACAATATTATCATCCATGTTCCACTTGCAACAAGGTTAGATCCAATGCTCTGCGCTATGAGGCGTATAAGGTTAACTAGTACTCTCTTACAGTAAACCCTTTGAGAAAAACATCTGCTCATATTATAGCATTATTACAAAATATTTATCTTGCAGAAATATTGTTCAGATTATCATACATTTTTTGTGGCATTACAGTACTTCTACACTTTATAGACCCTTTTTTGTAATTTTTAGCATTTTAGTATGTGAAATTAACCAAAAAAAACAAGCAATTCTTAAAGCACCCCATGAGAAATTAACAATATAAAAAAAACCATGTTGGCTCAAACCAAGGTTGCTGACTTTTGGACATGTACGTAGAGTTTAGTTCAAGACTTTGACACTTGTTTTCATAACAGCCTCTGGATCAGCTTCCTCCTACCTTAACACCTTACAGATCTGTGTGGGTGAAGCTCACGAAGCCTGTCAAAAATATGTCTATGTCATATTTCACCCCACAATCAAAAGACTACAGTAAGAAGTGATATTTTACGGCTGCTGCAGTATAGCTCTCAAATCTCATTAATGCTTGTACACATTCAAACCTGGTCAGATGTCTTTGGTTATTGCGGGTCTTGTGTCCAGGTGGGATTTGTGAATGTTATTTGAAAATGTCAGCTAATAACAACTGGAAATGTTTTGTGATGCTTCATCCACACCACCAGGTGTCAGTATAAGTCTAAGATGACCATATTGGCCAATGCAGCATAAATATTACTGAGTGCAGTCCCTTTCAAGTAAAGTTTGTTCACTTGGCGGTCATATTTGCAATGCCTCCGGACAGCTATTTCGGGCATCCAAGACCAAGTCCCATCTAAATGAACGGGGGAATCCTGAAATCTCAAAAACTGTTTGCTGAACTCGCAATTAAATTACATATTTCAAATCAGCAACAAAATCTGAAATGAACTGCCCCAAAAATGTAGTTCCTTATGCTCAAATATCATTATAAAACGATTTCTTTTTTTTATCTAGACCAGTCAATGGGCATGTGCAGTCATGAGCGCAAGTCTCTGGTTTCTGTGGGAGCTTCTAACAGCTGCTGCAGTGATGCAATGACTTTACTAATCAGCGATTGGCTCTTTCATTTAGAAGGCGGGACATGTTCCACCATATTGGGCGTTGCAGTTTCTCCCATTCATAAGTAATAGGAGTAACCCATTTTTGTATATCTATAGGGGGGGGGGGGGGGGATCCTGAAATCTAAAATACTGCTTGCAGAAATTACACATTTAAAATCAGCAACAAAATCTGAAATGAACTGCCCCAAAAATGTAGTTCCTTATGCTCAAATATCATTATAAAACGATTTCTTTTTTTTATCTAGACCAGTCAATGGGCATGTGCAGTCATGAGCGCAAGTCTCTGGTTTCTGTGGGAGCTTCTAACAGCTGCTGCAGTGATGCAATGACTTTACTAATCAGCGATTGGCTCTTTCATTTAGAAGGCGGGACATGTTCCACCATATTGGGCGTTGCAGTTTCTCCCATTCATAAGTAATAGGAGTAACCCATTTTTGTATATCTATAGTCTTTGGTGCACCTTTAACGCTTTGCATTGACAACCCATATAACAACAGCGAGTCTCATTCACTAACTGAAGTCAGTCGCAACTTCCGGTTCACGTGGCCTTAAAAGGAACATTTCATTTGATAAATCCATAACTTTGAGAGAACCTTGCCAGAACGTTAGCCGACAATGTCATCTATTAGCTGGGAAACTAGGAAAGGTTGTGTGGAAAGCCCGTATATCAAGACGGTTTGGGTAATTAGCTACATTAAGGTTCAAGATCAAGAACAAATTTATGTTATTACATATGTTCTCCTGTGCATATAAATAGGAATAATCCATGCCATTTTTAATGTGAGTTTATTAGAATGAGACACAGTGACTTGAACTTATAAAGCTCAAACTGCCTTTTCCTACTCATTAAACTGATCCGTTACTGGCTCAGATGCCTGCAGGAGCAGAACAACACTAGAGACTCCATGAACACTCAACTCCTCCAGGTCTCTGAGGTGGAGAGAAGCGTCCTGTTGCTCACCGAGTCCCTGAGCAGATGGAATGGAAGGTAGACTTTCACCTCCTTCATTACACCTCTCCTCTTTTTCCCCTTCTCTTTATCTCTACTCTCTCATTATTTCTTCCAGTTCCTCTAAAGTCTGCTGTTCCTTTTCACACTATAGAATGAGTTGTTCTGGCTCTTTTCTGTCCTTCGGGATTCTGCTGTGTTTGCAAGCTGAATTCTCAGCAGCAGAAGACAACTGAATTCGAAATGATCACAGTCTTACCTGTGAATGGGAGAAAATAATGAACCACTGCCCCTCTTTTTTCACACGGACCTAGTGCATTGTCCTTCTGCAGACGCATCTCATGGGCTCTCGTTTTTTTTTTTTTTTTTGCATGCTGAAAAATTATCACACTGCCCCTATCAAAGCATTTCTGGCTTTCAGAATAACAAATATTAGGCTGTTATGTGATATTTGATAGTCTCTATGTTAAGCTTATTATGGAGACTATCACCAACTTAATGAAAAAAATTGAAGGCATGTATTTAACATTTTCAGTTTATTTAAAACTTTAGAAACTTAAAACGAGAAAGTGTAAAGAAATCCACCTTCCAAAGCATGTCTTTACAAAATTGCACGTACTAAAAATGTAGATTTTAGACCTTTTTTAAATTGTATTGTCACAGTGAATGAGAGAAATGACCATAGGTCATTCAAAACAGCAAACCTCCGGGGTTTTAAAAACAAAGGAACCATTATGCGCTCTGTTTTGTATGTTGTCGGTGTCCCGAACCACTTGGTTTTATCAGTGGTTTGGACTCTCATTCTGACGGCACCCATTAGCTGCAGAGGATCCATTAGTGAACAAGTGATGTTATGCTACATTTCTCCAAATCTGTTCTTATGAGCAAATGAACTCATCTACATCTTGGATAGTCTGAGGCTGAGTAAATGTACCTTTTTAGGTAAACTGTTCCTTTAACTAGAAAAATCTACAGTAACCGCTGAAACCGGTTGGCCAAGATAAAAGTCAGACACCAGCATCCAAAGCATGGCATATGCTGGTGAGCAGACTGGTCTTTCAGCAGGGTAAAGGGGATTTCCCTTTTGAAATTGTAGATTATCCAGTCCAACCCCGGTAACAGGTAGTGATCTTCTATAATCAGATCTGAGACGTCATTTAGAAAATGCATTAATGTATTTATAATAAGTAACGACATTACTTTGCGTTTACTGACACATACCTACTTTCAGTTTTCTCGAAATCTAAACATACTAATAGTTATTATTAATAAAATAATTAATCATTAAATTAAATACCAAGTATATGTGGCTTTTTCTGCAGATCATTTATATTTGGCCGGTGGACATTTGTTTTAAAGGGGTCATAGGATGCCCATTTTCCACAAGTTGATATGATTCTTTAGAGTCTTAATGAAAAGTCTGTAACATAGTTTGCTTAAAATTTCTCAATGGTAGTGTAAAAAACACCTTTTTTACCCTGTCAAAAACAGCTCTTTTCAGATCAAGCCGTTTTTGTAGCATTTTCCTTTAAATGTTAATGAGCTCTGTTGACCCCGCCCCTCTCTTCCGAGCTGCTCTCAGAGAGATTGTTTACTTTAGCCGCCGCATTCATCGTGATACTTGCTAATTAGCACATTATTAGGAAAGGCGATTTGCAAAGATTCATTACAAAACATTATACTCACTTCTTCTGTAGATGAGGCTGGATCATGAATGATTTGCGCGAACATAGACGAATTTATGTAGATCGGGGGCGCATTCCCTTCAGAAACAATGTAATCCACTGCGAGTTCAGCGGCTCAGATGTCGGGAGTAAATGACGACTGCTATGTTCATTATTACATCCAACAACAGAACACTTCAATTGCTTAGGAGTCATTCTTGTCTACATCTGCTCCGGCGGTGAAACAATGGCGGACTGATGACAGCTCACTCAGGGCGGGTCTAAGGTAAGACACCAGTCCAGTCTGTGCTGTAACGCTACTGTCAATCAAACTATCGTGGGAGGGGCCTGTCTTTGTGACGTCACACAGACAGGCATCTGAGATCGGCTCGATTTGAGAAAGGGGTAAACATTTAACCAGATTTAAAAAAAAAACACTGTGTGGATTTTTATCATTATAGGTAACATTTCAGTTCAAACAACTTGTAAAAGTGCATGTAGCATCCTATGACCCCTTTAAGTATTTATGAACCACAGCAGGACGAACTGCCTATGCATATTGGTTTTGCTCTAATTCATCCAACCAACTTTCTTCTCCAAATCTTCTTTGGAACAGTATATAATATATATTATATGAAGCTATATATATGAAATTGAATCTCTGGTATGTTACATTTAAAAATGCATGGGTATTGAACATTTGAAACCGAAATGATGAAAAATATATTATTGAAGCAATCAAATATTTATTTACAAAGACATACCCAATAGATAAAGGAATAACAATTAGTACACGTTTTAAAGTGGCAGCCTAACTCTTTCATTATGGTGTGGATGGTGAAATCCAATATCGGTGCTGCAGGTGTGTGATGCTCTTGAAGAGGACGACAGCATTGGTTCATTCTGACAGCCTGAGCTTTCCATCTGCCCTGAGGCACTGATTTAACTCAACCTGTGACCTCTTCTCTTGTAGGTCAACTCATCCACTACCTGAGAGGAGAGAGGGGTATTAGAGCAGATTTTCCTTGACAGGGGTATTTCGGTATTGCTCAGGAAGGTATCAGAACATGTCTTACTAAACCTTTCATTGGGAAATGTCAGCATTTAATGGCACAATCTTAAATCCATCACAAAAAAACTTGAAAGGCAGACTTGAAACACAAATCTCATGTGGTTTTCATTTGCTATAACTGGACCCATTTCTTGGCTTTTGAAGACGTTTCATCACTCGTCCATATGGCTTTTCAGTGGACATTTTAACATTCAGTTACTGAATCATCTGACATTTATTAATGCTAATTTTCACATTTTAAACAGTCATTCTTCCTGTTATTAATAGCCCCTGCAAATTAATTTAAATAATTTTGCAACATTTGACACACTAATTTTTGTGAAAAGTATTTGTTAAAAGCTGTTACCGAAATATGGACATAAATAGTGTCGGTACAAATTAAGATGGACCTGCTTCTTAGAGCATCTTCATTTTTAATATATATTCAGGGTTTGTAAAGGTGAACAGCTGAAATACAAGCAGTCCTTGGGAAATGATCTTTATGAATTCATATCACATTCAGGACAGACTTGAACAAACTATTGCACAATTTTATCTGCTGTCACCTATGTTACCTTTCACAGCTGAAATCTCCTGCAAGTCATTCTCACACACTGAAATCCATGTGCGATTGGCCCTTCGCAGGGAGCTTGATTGACAGGCGATCTGACCAATCATAATGCCGAATCTACCATTTTGTCTGACAACCCTGTTGAAAAAAACCAGCATATGCTGGTTAGATATGTTTTGAAACATGGCAGCTGGTTTGAGCCGGTTTAAGCTGGCCATGTGCTGGTCCTAAGCTGGTTAGCTTAGGACCAGCTTAAACCAGCTCAAACCAGCTGCTACGCTTCAAAACATACCTAACCAGCATATGCGGGGGTTTTTTTCAACAGGGAAACAAACCAGACAGGAGAGTAGATTAACGTGAGTGGACTTAAAGTTGAAAAATGGTTGACGTCTTTCCACAGTTGAAATAAAATACCTTCTGATGTTCATTCATGTTTATTTCATGCTTTAAGTAAATATTAAAAGAAGATCAGTTCATGTGCTGCCTGAACTGAGGCGCTACAGCGATCTGTCACGACACATTGAAGAGCCACAAAATGGTATTTATTGTTTGAATTTCTTAAAAAAATGACAAAATTTGAAAGCTGACACTAAGTAACCTGCTCTGTCTTGTCTGTCGTCACATTGTCAGTGTCCTCTTTGCTCCACAATGTATTTTTCACAGAAAAGACAGAGCTCATAATTTTGTTATGAGAACGTTACAGCTTTAAAATTGCGTCATTTTTTTAAAAAGAAATTCAAGGAAATACAGTTTTGTGGCTCCTTCATGTGTGTCGTGACAGATCGCTGTAGCACCACATGAACTGTTCATCTCTGTTTATTAACTGCACAGAGTAAACATGAATAAATATCAGAAGGTATGTTGTTTCAACCACAGAAAGACGTCAATACAAGTTCTATGATTGGTCAGATCGCCTGTCAATCAAACAGGCGAATTCTCAGAATAGGGGAAAAATATTGATGTAAATACTTTACATCTGTTCCATTGTAAAACATTAAGGTAGATGTATTTGTTTATGTCTGTGTTTTAGATATTTATATAGTGACAGACTGAATCAAGCCAGTTTTCTTTAAAAGAAGGTTCCAGGTTAAATAGGGCAAGTTACTGCACACAGACTGATGACCTCATATGACCTCAGAAGACTCGGAATATAGAAAACGAGTCGTATGTGCCACTTTAATGATGCTTTTGTGCCCTTTTTAAAGTCATAGTTCACTCAAAAATGATTAATGATGAAAAAAAAATAGTATGAAAGTCAATGGAGACCAACTGTTTGGTTACCCACATTCTTCAAATATCTTTTGTGTTCAGCAGAAGAAAGAAACTCATACAGGTTTGGAATAAGGTGAGTAAATGATGACAGAATTTTCATTTTTGGGTGACCTGTTAAATCTCGCTTCATTGTATTTGGATGGGAAAGAGCAATCCTCTTCAAAATTTCTCCACATATTCCACAGAATAAAGAAAATCGTTGATTTTGACACAGTAAATGTTCACATCAGTTTCATTTTATTTAGTTTCATTTTTCATTAACTTGCATTTAACCCAAAACAGTCCTTTAAGTGCACATAATCCCACTACTAACTTCCTGTTACACTGAGAAGCAATGACATTAAACATCACTTAATTTCCATGACAGCTGATGTTTAATGAGGTCACTGAAGTCAAGTGTGATTGACAAGGCCATTCCCCACCTACACAGAGCCAATCAGAGACTCCACATGAGGATCTAGATCATTCCAGCCAGCCACGGTGGGAGGAAGAGTCCGACGGTCCCCAGAATGCACACCAGCACAAACATCCAGAGGAATATTCTATCAATCACCATGGCAACATATTTCCAGTCTTCCCTCACCTGGTGGGGAAAAAGGAGATTCATTCGTTTCAGATATCATGATATATTTTCCACTCGTGTCTTTCCCTCTCAGAATTGATTTTTTTTTTTGGATGACTACTTTCCTGTGAGACCACAGTGTTTTCTGTTTTTTGTAGCGTAGCAAGAACAGTGATAAAAAAATAATACCAGTATCAAAGGCCAGTTCAAAGTGCCTCAGAAGAACTTGAGGAGAATCTCTTGCTAAAGAGGAATCTAATGATTCAAGGTTTTTATTGCAAGTTTTTCAATCCTGGATATTCTTTTTTACAGTCTGTTTACCGTTAGAGTTCTTTTGTGTTTGAGTTTATTTTTACTTTGATCTGTATTGCATTTTTTTTCCCAGGAATCCTTCATCCAAAAACAAATTTATTTACTCACCCTCATGTCATTCCAAACCCATATGACTTGAAACAAGAATGAAACCATACAGCAGAGTTTCCTGAACTGTTTTATATCTTCAGCACAACGACTGAAGAAATCATGTTTTACTGGTGAGCGTGATTTCACCAAGTACAACATGTTCCTGGATCAACATCCTTGTTGATCCTGGAACATCATTCCAATCAACCAATCAGAATTGAGAGAGAACTTTTCAGGAAATGTCAGTTTTAGGCTTACAATCAGGATTAGGTGCTTCTACACTCTTGTTAATCAGCTATCATTTGCCACTGATTTTAGGAATAAATTATGGGTAAGGTTAGGTTTAGGGGTAGGGATTGGGTTAAGTCTGTATTTTTAGACAGTAATGTTGATCCAGGATCAACAAAAGATGTTGATCCAGGAACATGTCTTGCGTGGCAAAATCACGGCGACCATGTTTTACCTGAGCTGTAAATGTAAGTTTGTAGTTTGTATTGAATTTGATGAACTGAAAAGATTGCATACCGCAAAATAATGGCGCAATTGAATAGTGAATCGGTTGATAGGCAAAATTAATAGGTTGGTTGTTTTAATGAACAGTTTACAAAGATGAGTTACCAGTTTTAGTCATTGTGACTAACTGAATATCTAAATTGAAGTGATCATTGTTACTGAATCAAAATCTTTCTAACTTGCATGCTTTTTCAATGATAAATGTGAAAATGTTTTATATATAAGATTATCACATTTTCAGTTTGTTGTTTGTCACACAAGCTTGTCTACTTTTATGATTATTTTATTGTGCTTTTTGTCATTTTTGGATCTTCACAGGCCTTGGGCAGTTTGCTTTTGTTGAATGGAAATGATCAGTGTGAACTATAGGGCTGTCAAGTGATTACAATTTTTAATATACTTATTATATAATGTGCCGATTAATTAGTCCCGCATCAATTTTGGCTGAAGAATTACCCCCCAAAACTTCCTTATTGTTTTGCAAAAAGTAGCTTTAGAAAGTGAGTGAATGTGTGAGTGAGTGATTCAGTCAATCATTCAACTGATTTGTTCAGATTGATTGAATAAAACATGAAGCAAGTGTCTTTATGAATGACTCACTGAATCCTCGGCTCACTTGATTTGTTCAAAAATGTGGATTCATTCAGTAACAAAACACCATTGAAAACACAAGAGTTCAGCTGTTTGGAACTATTTTCTTTGGCAAAACTGAGAAAAAACAGACAATATTGACAATACTGTGTCTAAAATTTAACATAATATTAAAGGGATAGTTCACCCAAAATGAAAATTCTGTCATTAATTATTCACCCTCATGTCCTTCCAAACCCATAAGACCTTCGTTCATCTTCGGAACACAAATTAAGATATTTTTGTTGAAATGTGAGAGCTCTCAGAGCCTGCATAGACAGCAACGCAACTGAAATATTCCCAGACACAGAAACGTAGTAAGGACATCGGTAAAACAGTCCATGTGACATCAGTGGCTCAACTTCAATTTTGCGAAGCTACGGGAATACTTTTTGTGCGCAAAGAAAACAAAAATAACATAATTTTTTCAACAATTCTTCTCCCCCGAGTTACGTCTTCCGCCATTTTGGAGAGTACCCAAAAACGTAATCGACGTCATCAGCGTTGTTTACACTTAGGGGAAAGCATGCGTATGCATTGTGATACTCTCTAAAATGGCGGAAGACGTAACTCGGGGGAGAAGAATTGTTAAATAAATTGTTATTTTTGTTTTCTTTGCGCTCAAAAAGTATTCTCGTAGCTTCGCAAAACTGAAGTTGAGCCACTGATGTCACATGGACTGTTTTACCGATGTC
>NW_015548296.1:5938624-5950599 GCF_001515605.1 Sinocyclocheilus anshuiensis | reverse complement strand
AGAAAAAAAAAAAGACTTTATTCAACAATTCTTCTCCCCCGAGTTACCGTCTTCCGCCATTTTAGAGAGTATCACAATGCATACGCATGCTTTCCCCTAAGTGTAAACAACGCTGATGACGTCGATTACGTTTTTGGGTACTCTCCAAAATGGCGGAAGACGTAACTCGGGGGAGAAGAATTGTTAAATAAATTGTTATTTTTGTTTTCTTTGCGCTCAAAAAGTATTCTCGTAGCTTCGCAAAACTGAAGTTGAGCCACTGATGTCACATGGACTGTTTTACAGATGTCCTTACTACGTTTCTGGACCTGGGAACATTACAGTTGCGTTGCTGTCTATGCAGGCTCTGAGAGCTCTAACATTTCAACAAAAATATCTTAATTTGTGTTCCGAAGATGAACAAAGGTCTTACGGGTTCGGAACGACATGAGGGTGAGTAATTAATGACAGAATTTTCATTTTGGGGTGAACTAACCCTTTAACTTCTTGCTGAATAAAATCAATATCACGTGCAGTTGGGCAGATATTTGGGAAAATCAACGCATGTGCCCGTGTAATATTCCTAAACTATATGATATAAGACAAAAAAATTCTTCAATTTTTTTCCCTCATTTCTTGAATTTTAAGGGCGCATAACTGCATTCTCATAGGCTATATCACGCAGTCAGTCGTCTTCTGCATCATCTTTTTCAGCAACTGCATGGATGACATACAGTTCTGGGCTGGGATGGGGTGCATTAAATGTGTTAATTTTAACACGTTATTTTTTTCCATTCATTTTCTATTTTCCATCAAATGAACACATTAAATCCACTGCCCTAATGTTAACATTTTTCAAAACATCTCTTTTTGTGTTCCACCAAAGAAAGGAAGTGACACAGGTTTGGAATGACACGTCGGTGATTAAATGGTGACAGAATTTTCATTTGTCCTGAAGTAAAACTTACTGAAAAGTCTGAATCCTCTGCTCTCAGATGGTCAGCAATGTACTGAACTCCTTCCAAGGCTTTAAGCAGGGACTGCGACAGATTGCTCCCCGGCTGCGCTGCGTTCAGATCAGTAGTGCTGTCATTGTTAGAGCTGAAGATCTGGGCGTTGGGCAAGTTATGTCTGGTACACCTCCCGGCTTCCTCGTGATCAAGCTTCTGAGACCCCTCAGATGTAAGACAGTGTTGACAACTCCCTGCTCCCAGAATGCTCTCTTTGGCTTCGATGAAGACGTTCTCAGCACTCCGGCCTTGGATATCACAGTCTGTAAACTCAGCTCCTTCCTGCGGTATGGTGTGTAGCAGAGTACCAAGGATAGTATCTGGAAATAAAGTTGTGCTTGAGGCAAAGATGCTGTTCGTGAATGCGCATGTATAACCGAGGGCCAGCGTTTGAGGTGTTTGCGACGTTTCCTCTTGCAGGATGGAATACTGGCTGCTGGGAGAACTGCAGAAAAGTATGGGTTTGGGGGAAGAGTCCAGCTGAATTTGATCCAACTGGGCAACCGAGGTCACGTCCAAATGGGGGTGCGGACTTTGCGGAGAAATATCCAGAATGTTGTTCCGCAGAAACATGGACTGTGACGCCATTGGCTTGTGCATCATCTCGATCAGTTTCCCACAGTTCCTCTTACCTGAGGCAGGCGGACGTTTCATGAACAGGTAACGGGGCACCAGGTGTAGAAACACCTGGCGGACCCAGTGTGGCATGCTGTGCGTGCGGGACGAACGGTGGTGGACGTTGAGCACAAACACAGTGATGATGATGGAGAGAGTGACGAAGATCATGGTGAAGAGGAGGTACTCGCCAATGAGCGGGATGACTAGCGAGGTTGAGGGAATAATTTCCGTGATTAGCAGGAGGAAAACGGTCAGAGAGAGGAGGACGGAGATGCACAGCGTGATTTTCTCCGCACACTCTGAGGGAAGGTAGAAGACCAGCACCGTCAGGCAGGATATAAGCAGGCAGGGGATGATTAGATTGATGGTGTAGAACAGAGGCAGACGTCTGATGATGAAGGAGTAGGTGATATCTGGGTAGATTTCCGTACAGCACTCGTACTTCTTGATGTTGTAAGTGCCGACGGCATTTACTATGACCCACTCCCCGCTTTCCCAGTAGTCCATCTGGTCTACGTCACTGGCCATGCTGACCAGGTCGATCTTGGCCTGATCGTACGTCCAAGAGCCGAATTTCATCTTGCAGTTTTGCTGGTCAAAGGGAAAGAAGGTGACATCGATGCTGCAGGAGCTTTTATAAATGGCAGGAGGTTTCCATTTGATCCTGCCGTTGTAAAACACCTGGGCTTTAGTCAAGTGAGTCACCGCAAAGTCTCCGTCCGCACTGCAGATTAAACACAAAACTGTCAGACAGAACCTGCAATAAAATATCGGTGGAGCAATGTCAAAGACAGCTTTAGTGGTGTCAGTGTACATCACAGTGAGCCAAACCATCAATAAGCCGTGACGTCTTTGACAATTGTTTAACCATTCAACTTTCAGAACTTTCTTCCTAATAGAGCAAATATATTGGATCAAGATAATTTTAGAGCATTTGTAATTGCTATAGCTTCAATATTCACTAAAAATGCAAATGTGCAATCAGAGCTCATGCAGATGAACAGTTCGACCAAAAATTCTGTCATTGTTTGTATCAAGTTTCTCAACAATGCAAGTTAATATTATCACATCATTGGACTAAAACCTTCTGACTTCACTCACACAGCATATTACAACTCCCCAAAAAGCATGATATTTTTTTCCTCCCACTTTGTTACACTTGTGATGTTCCTGTTCAAAAATGACTGGCCTACAAAAAAAATTGCTTAGAAATTTCTTGTTATGCTATATCATTTTCAAATATAATATTGAATTCAATCTTTTTTATCAAATTGTTTTCTTTCAGCTAGCACAGGATTGGTATTTCATTTTGGAACTGATTGATCACATAGGCCTGATTGATCTGAGCTTATGAACCTCAGTTTATAATTATCCATTAAAAATTATTAAATTATTTGTGTCTGTGTGTTGATTTACTAGCAATCTTTAAAAAGCCGAAAAGGATTTTCAGCACATCATTTAATAAATAAACAAACAAACATACATACAGTCTAAATTATACGGTTAAATTATCTTTAACTACACGCCATATGAACAACCATTCAGTAATGATTGTAATTTGGTTAATAATTTAATTTTCACGTGACAGTACGTCAATGAACGTAACGCTAACTTTGTTGAAGTGCGTCAGATGTTTGTTGAGTCATTTCCGAGAACGACTCTTCAGACTGATTCAATCTGCTAACTACAGTCGTGGCCAAAAGTTTTGGCAGTGACATAAATTTTGTGTTTTGCAAAGTTTGCTGCTTAAGCTGTTGTGGTGTTCATTCACATTGTTTCTAGATTATTGTGTAGAGTGATCAGATGCATTTTAAATAATTGCTAAAATCTTCATTGGCCAAAAAATTAACTTTTCACAAAAACAAAACAAAAAAAATTTCACTGTTTTTTGATCCTGACACAAAATGACCAGATAACATTAAAGGAGTCATATGATGTTGCGCACATGTGAAAGTGTTTGTGTATTTGGTGTAATGAAATGTGTTTATGCGGTTTAAGGTTAAAAAAACACATTATTTTCCACATACTGTACATTATTGTTTCTCCTCTATGCCCCGCCTTTCTGAAACACGTCGATTTTTACAAAGCTCATCGGTCTGAAAAGCGAGGTGTGATCTGATTGGCCAGCTATCCAGTGCGTTGTGATTGGCAGCCGGCAGATTCGACGAAGGAGCGTCCGGCGGGCTTGCGGCAACCACATGTGATGACCCCGGGCTGTGCATTTTCCAGCATGATGGAGCACCATGTCACAAAGCAAGAGTGATAAAGAAGTGGCTCGAAGATCATTACATTGAAATTTTGGATCTGTGGCCAGGCAACTCCCCGGATCTCAATCCCAGAGAGAACCTGTGGTCAGTCCTCAAAAGGCGAGTGGACAAGCAGAAGCCCACAAATTGTGATCAACTCCGAGAACTAATATGGCAAGAATGGATCGCCATCAGTCAGGATTTGGCCCAGAAGCTAATATCCAGCATGCCAGAGCGAATTGCAGAGGTTATGAAGAACAAGGGTCAACACTGTAAATGTTGACTTGTTATATTTTTTGCCATTAAAAGCCTTTAAAACTTATGATATGCCTATCATTGTTTTTCAGTACACCATAGAAACATGTGGAAAAATAATCTACAAATACTGAAGCAGCAAACTTTGCAAAACACAAAATTGATGTCACTGCCAAAATATTTCATTTACTGCAAAACACTGACACAATGCACCTTTATCTGAACTGCCTGTAATTTCATTCACTTCAACCGGGTATCTTATAAAGGCAGCACAGATCAATACTCCTATCAACCCTCACAGTCTAATTCCCATGTTTTCTAGTTATCACTACATGAACAGAAGACATACAGAATTAAGATTAAAGGGGGATTAAAGAGTACAAATACTATGCTCCCGTTTCCTCTGTAGAAGCACAACATCACCCTGAGGAAAAGAGTTAACCGTTAACAGGTACCCAAAGTGCAGTTTGCCAAACAGAACAGCGTGAACACCTTACAATGCTGGAACTGCAGGAGGTTAACAGTGTTTGAAGATGTAGATTTTTAAGAAATGGATTTGGCTGAATTCCGGATTGTTAAAAGCCTTACGCACTTGTTATAGAGCACGATATCTGGTCTCCAGATGATCTCGGAGGGGATCCTGATGGAGGTGACATTCTCATACTCCTCTGGGTTCCAGCGCAGCTTATAATCGTTCCACTCCTGCAGGGAAACATGTGCGCTCATCACCGCTCACAACCAGCAGGTATGACAGGGTGGAGAGTGAAGCAACAAGAGCCCAGTTCCAATTAAAAATCTCATTAATGCCCAATTATGGGCTGTTTTTTGATGAAAACCTACCTGCTTCACCCAGACGTTTGTGGTCATCATCTGATTCTTCTCATCCTGGTTTATAATGAAACAAAATATGACATCCATGCAGAAGAGGGTAATAAGAGAGGTGGGTAACTCTACAGTGAGCCTACTTTTTTATTTTGAAAGAATAATTTTTAAAGAAAAAATAAACTTTTTTTTTTTTGCTAAAATTAAGATGTCGCTGTGCTGGAGTGCATCTGAGACTCACCACATCAATGAGCTGAGCAATGGACAGGCCAAAGTGGACCAGAACCACATCTGAGATGTTTGCTACTGGACGAGAGAGCTTGTTGTAGTTGCTAAACAAACACTGGAGGAGTCTTTCTTCTGCATGGGCACGAGCTGGAGTGCTGGAAAACACTGGTGAGAGGATAAAAAAAGCTAAGTTTCTACAGCGCTGGTTAAATCTTCTCTACACCATGAAAATAGGATAAAAGCTGTTTCCAAAGTAATCATTTTGTAACATGCAGAACATGCTGTTTATTATTATTTAAAATAATAGTTATTTTAATTTTAGTATTATAATCAAAATTATAATTAATATTAATTATGTTATTATATATATAGTATTAATTTTATAGTATATTATTATTATAGTATATATAGTATTGACCTCCAATAAAGGTAATAAGCCGAAAGAGAGAGAGAGAGAGATAGTATTATTATTATTATTATTATAAACATTATTTTTATAGTTACATTTTTTTTTTTTGTCTTTTTGTTGTGGCAAAACAGCCCCTGAGCTGCTCTCACCCCCTCATTCACACTGCATCAATACATAAACAGGAAATCGGGTATTGTATAACTGCAGCGAATTTCTTGTAAAGTTAAACTGAAGGTCAGACTTTACCATATGCCAGCTGCAGACAGACAGAAAGAAGAAAGAAGACGCTCCACGCTGCTCTCATCTTGTCCACCTGATGTCAGATGACAGCCCACTGTGCAAGAATTTCGTCACTGGAACGAAAAACTATTTCCAGTTGCGCCAATAAAAGTCAATGAAAAGACCCGTAGATTATCTAGCCTTAAACTGATAAAAAGACCCCAAAAGTGAAAGTTGAAAACAGCCACAAAAAGTCATTCAGTGTCCAAACCTCTTGTAAAAGTGAGGGGTTCCTCAGAATGCCTCTCTAGCTGTCATTAGACTCTTTTCCCTCCCTTTTTCTCTCCTACCTTCTCTCTCTCTCTCTCTCTCTCTGTGTTTTGCTGTTTCATTCTCAGTATCTCTCCTCTCTGGCCCCTCCACCTTGCAATCTCTGCCTATTAAGCTGAGTAGATGTTATGCGCTGGAGGCTGCGCCTTATACATGAGAATGTGTCACACAGAGACAGAGAGAGGGCAGGAAGATATTGATTGAGGACAAAATCCTTAAAATGCTGAGGCTAAATGCCTTATTTAAAAGTTCTTAATATGTTTACATGAGCATGAATGGTTTTTAATTGCATTTTTCTATTAAATTTTTTTATGTTAGGCTTTAAAGAAATTTAAGATAGCAAAAATCCAGGATCAAAAGAGCAAGCAGATGTGTGTGTGAGAGAGAGAGAGAGAGAGAGAGAGAGAGAGAGAGAGAGAGAGAGAGAGGATGGAAAGTCAAAGGAAAGGAGATGTAAACAGACTGAAATATGTCTGGAAGTGATCTAGCGGTGCAGATGAGCAGTGGCAGCCAAACTCAGGATGCATTCTGCCTATTAATTACAAGAAGAGACGCTCAGCGTTTGTCCCTGATAGGACGAACCTGTGCTGTTAGACTGTGTGCTTAACATTTATTTATCCGTTAGTAATATAAATAGTTCATTCAAAAATAACATTTCTTATATTCATATATGTATATTTTGTCCCAAAACTGTTATTAATGTATTAAAATTATTATAAAAAATGATTAGAATTCTGATATAATTATTATTTAATTATAATTATTAATTATTATATATATATAATTTTAAAAATATTATAAAAGTATACAAATTATGAAGTTATTATACAAAGTCTTGCATTTATAATATATGAAAATATGTATTAATATATAATATATAATATTAGTATTTCCTCCACCTCCAAAAAATATTATTATTATTATCAAATATTATTACAATATTACATTATTATACAAATTATTACAATTACATGAAAATATATCATATTAATATATATAATTAAATGATCACATAATTTTCATGTTTCAGTAAACTAGCCCTTTAAGAAAACCATAATGCATGTCTTCTAAAGAACTAACCACCAAAAGCTGCTATTAGGTGAAGATTAGCATTTTAAAAGAGAGTAAATAAAATATTTATCCATGCTGTTTCCAATCCAGCACACACCTGCAATCCACCAAGAGCCTATCCAAGAAACTGATTAACCATCTGTCTGGAGAGGCAATAAATCAGCTATGGATGACCCACAATTTCCTTGTGAATAATACAGATATGAACTGGACATGCAGGGAAAGCTTGCAATACATTTTCACCATACATAAAACAGCCTGGAGTTGTGAAATGCTACATATGAAATGTTTTCCCCTCACAGCTGACAGCTGACTTATCGCTTTAAGACCGTGTAACCTATTTGTTTACCTACAAACACTAATTGCTGGACACAAACCAGCTGCGAAGAGCTATTTTCTGGCTGTGAACGCGTCCACGGTCATCAAAATTCATAATTTGTTTCATCAGATGCCATTTGCAAATGCCCACGGAGAATGTTGTCCTCCACGCGAATGAATTCAACTTTGAATCGCAATATCCAGACTTTCATTAAGGTGCTGCAAGAAAAGACCTGACTGAGATATCCTTTTCTCTCTCTCTCTCAGTCACACACACACACACACACACACACGCGCGCGCACGCACTTAAACCCAGACATTTAGGATCGATATCATCCTATTGAATCTGAAATTTCCACACCCTGAATGCTTATCTAATGTAACTGCTTGTAATATCATGTCAGCTTTGATCAATAGGCGGATATGACTTGAACCAGGATTACATAAGAGAGAGCAATTCAATGGTGCTTTAATAGACAGAAATATGAGTTTAATATACTGAATTGCATCATATAAAGCTAAATTCATGCCCAAGCATACAGCAACACTCATAAAGCAAGTGGAGTCCCTGAATGTCATGTTCACCTTGAACTTACTGAATTACAACTAATTGTTAATCAATACCGTGGTAGATCTATTATCCAGTCACAACACCTGTTCACATGTCAGCCCTCCGTAACTCATCATGGTTATTTCTGCATCATGGAATCCGAATTACATACAAGCAGCACATCTGAGGCCATGTATGACCTCTGACCTCAGCAGCGCTCCATACTCTCTGACTGTATGCACGAACATGTGGGTCAATGACATGACGCTCGTCTTTTGTCCTGTCTGTCAAAGGGATCTTTCAAATTCTGTCATCATTTACTCATCCATATGTTGTTCCAAACCTGTATGACTTTCTGTAATCAGTGGAACATAAAAGAAGATATTTTAAAAAATGTCATTTTAAATGAAAGTTCATTGACTGTTGTTTCATTATATAAATAAATGAATACAGGTTTGGAATGACATGATGGCAAATGATGGCAGAATTTTCATTTTTGTGTGCTTTTAATTATTCAGAATTCATTTTGATCGTTTTTTTTTTGCACGTACACTCATATATATATGTATATATACACATACACAGTGCCGTTTAAAAGTTTGAGATCAGTGAGGTTTTTAATGTTTTTAAAGAAGTTTCTTCTGCTCATCAAGGCTGCATTTATTTGATCAAAAATACAGAAAAAACATGTAATTTTGTGAAATATTATTGCAATTTATAATAACAGTTTTCTATTTTAATATACTTTAAAATATAATTTATTCCTATGAAGCAAAGCTGGATTTTCAGCATCATTACTCCAGTCTTCAGAAATGATCCTTGAGAATGATCCTTCAGAAATCATTCTAATATACTGATTTATAATCAGTGTTGGAAACAGTTGTGCTGCTTAATATTTTTTGGGACCAGTGATGCTTTTTTCAGGATTCTTTTATATATAAAAAGTTAAAAAAGGACAGTGTTTATTCAAAATAGAAATTTTGTGTTACAATATACTCTACTATTCAAAAGCTTGCGTTCAGTAAATGTTTTCTTTTTAAGAAATGTATACTTTTATTCAGCAAGGACGTGTTAAATGGATAAAAAGTGATAGTAAAGACTTGTATTGTTAGAAAAGATTTCTATTTTGAATAAATGCTGTTCTTTTTTAAAAACTTTTTATTCATCAAAGAATCATAAAAATATCACAGTTTCCAAAAAATATTAAGCAGTTTAAATACTGATAATAAATCAGCATATTAGAATGATTTCTGAAGGATCATGTGACAATGAAGCCTGGAGTAATGACTGATGAAAATTGCTGATGGCTGATAAAAAGCGCTGTGTCACAGAAATAAATTATATTTTAAAGTATATTAAAATAGGAAACCAATATTTGAAATATTTCACAATATTACTGTTTTTTCTGTATTTTGATCAAATAAATACAGCCTTGATGAGCATAAGAGACTCATATTAAAAAACATAAAACATATACTGATCCCAAACTTTTGAACGGCAGTGTATATGCAAACTCAAAATCATGTGGTGCAGCCAACATGTTGAATTGTGCAAAACAACCACAAAAGAAATCAAAACTGAAATCTATATTAAAAATAGGATCCCGGACTACCCAAAAATTTAATATTTCTGAATGTTAATTAACTATGAATTAATAAACTTATGTTTTACATCACAAGACATAAGGATGTCAATATTTGATGTTTACACCACACAGAATTTTTAAGTCATTACATTTAAATTTTCTTTAAAAATGGTGCAGTAAAGATTTTCCAGAACTATGTGAAAAGAATACATTTCTAAGATTTTGGCGCATTGTAAACTCGATTTTTCTTTCTAAACTAGATTTTCTTTATCTTGGATACTTTTTGTTTGTCATTTGTCATTGACCACACTGCACATATTCCAACTGTAGTGGTTTAAAGGAATAATACACTCAACTAAGACTTAAAATACTTGAGTGTGAAAGGCTATTTCTACAACATAAATCCAATCCTAGTCCAAATTGATTTCATGTTAAAACAGTCACTCAGTTCTCGCTGAGATGCAAATTAGTTTTTACGCTCTTGCAACACCATCTTTCCCCTTTACTTTTCATCTTTTCTCTTGCCTTGTGGGGATTAACACCAAACAAATTGATTTTTAAACACGGCTCTCCCCATGGTTCAACCTCACACACAAAGACAGTGAAGCAGATATCAGTAAATCTATATGATAACAGAGCTGCCAATCAAACGCTGCTACAAGGACTTATGTTTGAAATAATGCAAGAGCTTCTTTATAGAAATTGGCTGCCCTCTGTGATACAATCTGAAACACTCAGTATATTAATGAATAATTGTATTTGGTTGCCTTTCATTTTATTATGTATTTCATACAATACATGTGAAGCTTTAATTAATTTAATTAGAGTTTCATTATTCAGGATTTATCTTTTGATTTGATATTAATTCGTATAACTGCTGGGTCTTTTAGGTTCAGTAGATACTCTTGGATTTCATTTACACACCGATAAGTGCATAATGCATTTAAGTCCGTTTCAGCAGATTGTATTATATGCATCAGCATCACAAATGCCTTTTTATCTTTCTCCTGCATGTGATGAAAGTATGACCACCTGCTGCAATACTGATGAGGTTGTTAGTTAAGGTTCCAGTGGGACTTTTATGAAAATACATCCGTGATAATTGCAGGAATACACGATTTAAGACCTTTGGCTCGAATCTTTCAGCTGCAGACCCAAATATCAAATGAGGAGTGTCTTTCTGAAGCTTTTGGCTGTGCAGTGTGGGCTTTGGATGCTTTCCAGACCTTGACAAACAGCATTAACGGCATGGTCTTTTCTGACTGTGTAGACAAACCAAATTACGAGCTTTAGGATTCTAATTCAGATGGTCACTTTTGATAAACTGCAATATGTAATTGTTTTTGTTCTCCAGAGAGATTGGACCTTTCATGTTGCCGCTACCAAACTGTATTTGTACAGTGAGTAGGATGATGGTGCACCAAATGAACCAATCAGGACCAGACAAACAGTTCTGGATCAAACGCCACAGGTGAGAACCAACAGACATGAACTTAACACTGAAGACATTTAATCAAACTCCCAGTCCTGCTATCATAAGCTTTCTTTAACGGGTGAAGTGTCAACTCACGACATTGTTGAGCCACTGTGTTGGAAACGAGTTGAAGAAAACTTGGTAACACTTTACTTGAAGGGGTGTGCATAAGACTGACATGACACCTTCATAATCATGACATGACACATGTCATGAATATGAAGGAGGTTTTATGCATGTTTATGACAACTGTCATTAAGTGTCATTCGCTCAGTTATGTTTATATCACTGTATTTCTGAAGGAAGACTATCTTTAGAAAATTTTCGATGTCATTTTCATTTCATCTTGCATGTTATATATGCCTGATAAAGCAGCGTTTGTGAGCTCAGCACTGCTTTGTGTACAGCTGTTACTGAGGAAACCTCTGTTTTTGTTCCATCCTCCACGCTGTGACAACTCACAAAATACTTTTTTTAACCAAGCAGCGCGGAGAGCCGCCTCAGAAACTTGCCGCGGCTGGCTGATAAACACAAGCACTGACTAGAGCGGCCGCGATCAGCTCCGGTAGCCGTGGAGCCGCAGACGTGTGCAGTGAGGTGCAGATCAGCTCTAACATCACTGAATCTGCTGTTAAAAATGAACCATCTATTCATCATATCATCATGCAAAACAAACACGACAAATAGCGAATGTTTCATTGTTTCTCGTTACGTCGTAGCATTTCCACACCGACGATGACATGACTGCGGTGCCAAATCATTTATGTCCCCACGCATCATGTATGTTGTCACACGTTGACGTCATCAAATTGCGATCGGTTCGTGAGATCGGCCAAGTGTAGTGAGTACCGATCGAGTCA
>NW_015548296.1:5931177-5938209 GCF_001515605.1 Sinocyclocheilus anshuiensis | reverse complement strand
AAGGGTCTGTAATTTTTATGGTAGGTTTATTTTAACGGATAGAGACAGAATATCAACCAAAAAATCCAGAAAAAAACATTAAACATTATATAAAGGTTAGAAAGTGATTTGCATTTCAGTGAGTGAAATAAGTATTTGATCCCCTACCAACCAGCAAGAATTCTGGCTCCCACAGATTGGTTATATGTGCCCATGTGGAACACAGATTAGTCCTTTCACTTTAAGAAGTTACTCCTAATGTCAGCTCATTATGTGTATAAGACACCTGTCCACACAATCTGTATCTTCCATTCCAACCTCTCCCACCATCATAGGCAAGACCAAAGAGCTGTTAAAGGATGTCAGAGACAAGATTGTAGATCTGCACAAGGCTTGAATGGGCTACAAGACCATCAGTAAGAAGCTTGGTGAAAAGGAGACAACTGTTGGTGCGATTATTCAGAAATGGAAGAAATGCAAAACAACCATCAATCGGCCTTTGTCTGGAGCTCCATGCAAGATCTTGCCTCATGGGGTAAGGATGAACATGAGAAAGGTTAGGGATCAGCCCCGAACTACACGGGAGGAGCTTGTTAATGATCTTAAGGCAGTTGGGACCACAGTCACCAAGCAAAACATTGGTAACACACTACGCCACAATAGACTGAAATCCTGCAGCGCCCGCAAGGTCCCCCTGCTCAAGAAGGCACATGTTCAGGCCCATTTAAAGTTTGCCAAATAACATCTAAATGATTCAGAGAAGGCTTGGGAGAAAGTGCTGTGGTCAGATGAGACCAAAATTGAGCTCTTTGGCATTAACTCGACTCGCCGTGTTTGGAGGGAGAGAAATGCTGACTATGACCCCAAGAACACCATCCAAGCACGGAGGTGGAAACATTATGCTTTAGAGCTGTTTTTCTGCTAAGGGAACAGGATGACTTCACCGCATTGAGGGGCAAATGGACGGGGCCATGTACTGTAAAATCTTGGACGAGAACCTCCTTCCCTCAGCCAGAAACTGAAGATGGGTCATGGATGGGTCTTCCAGCATGACAATGGCCTCAATCCTATAGAAAATCTGTGGAGGGAGCTGAAACTTCGAGTTGCCAAACAACAGCCAAGAAACCTTAAGGATTTAGAGAAGATCTATAAAGAGGAGTGGATCAAAATCCCTTTTCAGGTGTGTGCAAACCTGGTGATCAACTACAAAAAAGGCCTTACCTCTGTGCTTGCCAACAAGGGTTTCTGCACCAAGTACTAAGTCATGTTTTGCTTGGGGATCAAATACTTATTTCACTCACTGAAATGCAAATCTATTTCTAACCTTTATATAATGTGTTTTTTCTGGATTTTTTGGTTGGTATTCTGTCTCTATACTTTAAAATAAGTATCACATAGCCGAGTCATATGGTCCGCAGGAGCCAGTGAGACCGGCTGGCTAGCGCTACCAGGCACCCAGACACCGTACAAGCTGGACCAGTGGGACCACCGACATACCTGCGGTGGGGCAGCGTGGTGGGACACAGGGACCCGGCTCGGGCAGCTCGTGGGCGGACCGTAGAGGGGTCTGAGTGTGCGGTGCAACGCTTACCTGGTTCCACGGTTTGGCAGAGGGTGCGTGAGCAGAGCCTTTTATGACGCTCTCGAACCGCCCACTGCTGCCTGCTGGCGAGAGAGGACTGCCGGTTAGGGCTGACAAGGGGAGAGAGACGGCTTGCCCCGCCAGATGGCGGCGGTATTTGGACACAATTGCATCTCAATGACCGCTCCACCGGAGGGACTTCCGTATACCCCGCGCTGCCCCACCGTCGAGGGTGGTGAGGGAATATTTGGCACACTTCTCGCGTGTGTTTTGTTGTGAAACGTAGTTTGCGGACCAGACAGAGCTGTCGGTCATTCTTCCTATTGTGAAGTCATGCAGTGTGAAACCCCCTGTCGCCGATCCATCGTGCAATGTGAACACAGCAGCAACTGAATGCTACCCCAGATAGTCACGCAGTGTGAAAACAACGGCGATCCGACGAGTTTGAAAGTCGTGCAGTGTGAACTCAGCATAGCAAGATCCCAATTCGTTGGTCATTACCGACGTGACTCGGAGTGACCGACTGAAAGGGAACATGTATTTTCTTACTCCTGAAATACATTTTTAAAAATATATTGTGGTCTATGAAAGTTGAAAGTAAATACATTTTCAATTTCAAAAAATATATTTAATTGAGCTTCACAGTTTACAACAAATATTTAGCATAAACTGAATATATATTTTGACCAGACAAAAAAAAAATATGGGGTTGTCTGCTTCTTAAAGCAACCATAATGCATAGTCAGACAAACAACTATATATCAAACACACTCATTTGAACCTGCTTCCTTAACTATTTTAGGAAGCCATGAATGGGTTCACCACAATGAATTCTTTTGTATACATATTATTATTATTCCTGCTTTAAGTATGCTGGAGTGCCAGACAGCAGGGATCTGTCAAACTCAGCTGGACTCATTAACATCAGCCCTGGTCTACACTCATGAATCCCCGACTGAATTTGCCAGCAGGCCTATAATGTATTTCAGCACTACTTATGAAAACTTATCAAAATAAGAGTGGCCAAAGGCAAGGAAAGCGGATCTTCATCAAAGTCCACTAATTATCAATTATATATAATTATTTTAATAAATGATGAATATATTTGCAACCCTGAGGATATCTGTGATGGATGAGCTGCCAGTGGTTTTGCTCTACACTATATGATTATCAATATCCTAACCAGCTTCATTATATTTTGGCCCTTTAAACACAAAAAAGCATCGGGTTTTCCTGATGACCTCTGGCGAATCTGCAGGGTCATTGACTCCAATATCCCGCCAGACGATAGTCAGCAAATACCAGAGCTCTCATGTAACTGATTCCAATAGAGGTGCAATGACCCAGCAAGGACGTTAAGCAACAGAGAGAGAGACAAAGAGGAAGACACACAGAGAGAGAGCTTAAAATGCAACTCTGAGGAAGGATAGAGTGAAAGGTGGCTGATTTGTAAGATGTTTGGTCGGAGAAGAGCATCGGTTGAGCAGTGTGTTTTCCACAGGTGTTAATAAAGGCAGGAACTCTGTGTCTTTGCTCTTGTGTTTTTGACAGTGGTGACAGATGTCTCAGAGAGGTGCTTCTTCCCTTGCCCTAATAAGAAACAGAAATAGATGTGGATAAGACCTGGCCACCCACAGATTAAAAGTATGACATATTTGGAACAAAAGCAATATCAGTTCAAGAACACACCTGCACATCCCACACTGATGCTGTTTCTGAAAGTTCTTATGGTTTTCCTATAATATGGTTTTCTGCTATCTAATTAATTGACAAAATTGGATGCTGTTGTTTCGTTTGCAGTGTAAGTTCTCACACTGCTGTGCCATATAATAAAAGCTCAAGATGCCCTGTGTAAGACCCTTCTCTTTTCCTTGGTTGCATTCTGAATTTGAAGGTAGCAGCTGGAATACTGACAATTGGTGGATGTGATTTATTAGTCTTTTATAAACTCATTTATTGTCGCTATACACCACTTTTGTTCTTATCTTACAAAACCCTCTACAAGTTTCATTCTGAAAGTACAATTGTGAAAAAAAAACAAATGTCCTGCATAAATTATGCATTTTATGTCTGCTCAGCCCAGGGATCATTGCTCAGGGATAGTTCACCCAAAAATTTACATTTTGTCATCATTTACTCACCCTCAAGTTGTTCCAAACCTGTATGAGTTTCTTTCATTTGCTGAACACAAAAGAAGATATTTTAAAGAATGTTGGTAACAAGACAGTTTCTCCCCATTGACTTCTATAGCAATTTTTCCATACTATGGAAGTCAGTGGGGACCAGCAACTGTTTGATAAATTTGAGTAAATGATGACAGAATTTTCATTCTTGGGTGAATTATTCCTTTAAATCTGGTTACTGAATCTCTGGCTATATTTTGAATGGGATACTTGCATACTACATACCATACATACACTCCTTATTGCTTACTAACTTTTTAAAGTTAGTAAGTGCAGCAGTATGTATGCAGTGCTAAACATAGTAGTATAAATAGTAGTATGCTTCAGTGCACTGTAGTGGTATCCAGTTATCATTTAAAGTCAGAAAGAAAAAAACAAGAACAGCTGTAATTGTTTCATTCGGTTCATTCATCACCCTTTAAATGAAAGGTCAAGTCGAGCTTGTTGAATTCTGAGACTTTTAATGCAGTATGCACCACTATGTACCATATATTTTGTCAAATGCAATGGATCATTTAGACCAGGGCTGTCCAAACTCGGTCCTGGAGGGCCGGTGTCCTGCAAAGTTGGAGCTAAACTCTGCAGGACACCGGCCCTCCAGGACCGAGTTTGGACAGCCCTGATTTAGACAATTTACATATTGTGCTGTGGTTGCATACTGTAGTATGCATATTATATTTTGCAGAAATAGTAGTATTTTAGAGTACTGTTCCAAAAGCTGTGTGAAATGATGGGGTGATCAAGAAAAGGAGGTTAGGCTGGATTTTCTACTTACATGGCTGTTACATAGACAGACTTTGCCCTCTAGTGGCTCTTGACTTGCTTACAGGAATGAAGAACTCTAAAAAGTGGGCCTATAAATGATAAATTTAGTTGTTTATTTAGCATTTGATTTTATCCAAAGTGATTTACAGTACCTTAACTGACGGCACATGCCTCCTGCAAGTTTCCTGTAAAAAGAGAGCAGGATTATGATCAGTATCTCTTAAATTCTGGGTACACTCTTAAAAATAAAGGTGCTTCACGATGCCATAGAAGAACCTTTTTGTCTAAATGGGTCCATAAAGAACCTTTAACATCTGAAGAAACTTTTTGTTTCACAAAAGGTTCTTTGTGGCAAAAGAAGGTTCTTTAGAATATAAAAAGGTAAGAAAGAGGTTATTTAAAGAACCTATGACTGACTGGTTCTTTGTGGAACCAAAAGTGGTTCAAAAGTGGCATCGCTGTGAAGAACCATTTAAGCACCTTTATTTTTAAGAGTGTAACTTCTACTTTGGGGTTAAACCTGGTTTGTTAAATGAAGATCTGTAACCTTTAGGCCACCAGCCTAAAGTGACAGATTTTCTCATCAATTACTACCACTGTCCATGACTTTAAAACTGGAGTAAGAACATTTTTCACATCTAGACATGAGGCGTCTTGTAAAATCAAAATGTAATTTTACTTTTCAAGAACCTCATTACATCTTTTTGGCCACTGCACCTGATCGTATTGCAGTATAATTTAAATTCAGACACTCAGAGATATTATTAGATAAAAAGATTCCATAACTGCTGTTATATTCATGCTTTCAGACAACAATCGGAGCAGCTATTTGCGAAAGTTAATCTGAGATCTGCAGAGAACCTGTGAAATCACAGACAGACCACTGAGCGGAGAGGGGAAAGAGATGGGTTATGACAGAAATGTTTCCACAAAAATATAAATCAGCACAACTGTTTTCAACATTAATAATAAGGTTTCTTGAGCAAATCAGCATATTAGAATGAGTTCTGAAAGATCACGTGACACTGAATGTAAGTGACCATTAAATCCCCCAATCACTGACACCTTTACCTCCGTCCACAGAGGGCAGTGTGGTCATGGAGTGGCGCTGTATGTGTACATTGGCAAACTTTCTACGTGAAGCGTCATTCTGATTAACGTTACCAGAGAAGAAAGATGACCTTTTGGGTACACGTTGTACGAATATACGTTTAAAAGGTTTCTCTCTATCTCTTAGCTCCTGGCTGATGAAGGGCACAAGGTACCGTTTTAATTTCATGCTGTGTGGTGTGGTAAACTTTGAAAGACTTTGAAGTGTTTATTTTAGTGATCTCCTCTGAAGCTATTAACTAACGTTTAGCGGTTCGTTAGCATATATGCGAGTTTCGAATATCAGTGATGACCATTTCATTTGCTAATGTTGTTATTCAGAGAGTGTGTGATTCATTGTTGCTTTCTTAAGCAGAACACAGTGTATTATTGCCTCGTCAATGTTATAGTTTCTCTTGGTTTGCACTCCAGATAGATTGTTTACAGCAAATCAGGTCTTTATTTGGTCATTTTATATGTTTTATGTTTTTCTCTCTAATTTGAGTTGTACCAAAATTAATTAATTGTTAACGCAGGTATTTCATTTAGTTCACATTGCACTCTAAAAGGAGATTGGTGTGATTTATAAAATCAAAATAGGTAATATATGATATAGGTAGCACTTCGAAAGAAGTTTGACAATTGTTTAAAACTCAGTTTTTCGTAGGTGCTTTATCTGCATTAAATATAGTTACCGTCAGTGATAAAATAATTCACATTATTCAGGCTTACTACAGTACAGTAAGGCAAGGTTATTACATTAGCCTTTATACTAAAAATGTGATTTATTGTCACACTATTTATGATGTAGGCCAATCAGATTACAACTGTGTATCTATTAGTTTATTGGTTTGTTATGGACATTTATTTATAATTTGCAGGAACCCAGCTAACAAAAATACGTAACCGCGACATAATCTGCCCTGCATCTCAATGTTCATACTATCCATCCTAATGCCGAGTTCACACTGCACGATTTTAGCCTGATTTTTCACTCGCCGACAGGTTTTGCGAAATCGCCGACAAATGCCCGAAATCGGAGGCAAATCGGTGCTTGTTCACGCGAGTGACAATCACACAGTGTGAATTATCAAAGTGAAAAATCGAGCTAATATCGTGCAGTGTGAACTCGGCATAAGAGAATCGCCGACGCCCGTGAAATATTTGGCATGCTAAATATCTGGAGCTGCCGGCGATTCACAATCATGCAGTGTGAAATGAGTTCTGACTGAAAAACACATCGGCGATGACCTACAGCCAATGAGAGACCAAGATACAGGGCAGAGGGAAGTTCGGGGAGGAGTTATATGAAACGTAGTTTGCGGACCAGTGTTGCCAAATCCACAATTGCCGCCGTTTTTTTTTATGTCAGCAGGTTGAAGCGACCCCAATAACGTGATATTTAGGCCCTGGAATGTGAATTGTACCAGGAGA
>NW_015548296.1:5919336-5931049 GCF_001515605.1 Sinocyclocheilus anshuiensis | reverse complement strand
ACAAATACGTCTAATGCCGAGTTCACACTGCACGATTTTAGCCCGATTTTTCACTCGCCGACAGGTTTTGTTAAATCGCTGACAAATGCCCAAAATTGGAGGCAAATCGGTGCTTGTTCACGCGAGTGACAATCACACAGTGTGAATTATCAAAGTGAAAAATCGAGCTAATATCGTGCAGTGTGAACTCGGCATAAGAGAATCGCCGACGCCCGTGAAATATTTGGCATGCTAAATAACCAAGAGCTTGTAACACTCCAAAGAGAAAGGAAAACTTGAAATCGCATCATATGACCCCTTTAAAGACGCAATTGTGTGACGTGATAGTATGTCCCAAAGCTTGCCTACAGTTCTACTACACACTCAAAAGTGTGTACTTTTTCTTCACCAAAAGAGTACATACTTTAAGGGCATAGTATAAGTAGGCACGTTAAGACGCAGCACTGGTGACCAAAGTCGTGGCAACCGGAAAAGTGAAATTCCCAGTTTTGTAGCTACGACGTAACTTTGTGACGTTGCCAAGTAGTAACTGTGACGTCATGGCAATGTTGTGGATCAGTAGTTGTGTGCTGGTAATCAGTTGGTAATGTTTTATAATTATTTATTTTCTATGGGCAGACATGCAGTAGTTTAACCTATTTATATTTATGTCCTCATTTGCCCAAACTAATTGAAATGCTGTTTCAACAGCTGTGAATGATGAATACAGACACAAAATTAATTCAGGTAATTTATTTCTGAAAACGCACAAATATGAACAATAAAATGCACCCAAATTATGAATAAAACATAGGAAATACAGCAAAATATGAATGAAAGCATTCTGGACGTTCCGTGCTCAGCATCATTATAAACAGATATGCTATGTTAGCGTAACATTTGCTAGCAGACATTTCAGATCATTAAGGAAAGATACCATAATCACAGAAGTATAAATATGAACAAAAAGTACTTACTATTTCATCTGCAACAGCAATGTGAACTTTTATAAACATCCATTTGATCGTTAACTTTTAAATGCATTATTATGCAGAAAATATGGACTGTGGGTAATGTTACTTAACCAATCTGACGCAGTTGTTGAACTTTTTTGATATAACTGACGAGAAACAGAGAGAAATGTCAGACGCCGTCCTCTCCAGCAGCTTGTGTGTTCTCTCAATGGTAACTCAACGGCCACCAGTACTATACAATAAAAAAAGGGTGGTTTTAACGTCTTTCCAGAGTTCAAGTACTTTATTTTATACATTTTTATGAACATATATATTTGTTATAAATTGTAAGACTCGCCTCAGAAAAATGAATTCTTCTGTCAGACACAGTTGAAGTAAAAAAGTGCCTCAGACAAATGCGCTGTCCTGATTCAGTATCTGTGGCGGATGAGATGGTGTAGCCGGGTCTGTGTCATTATTTCAACGTTATCTTCATAACTCGTTATGAAATAAAAAGTTTCATGACTCGGAAAAATAATTTTCCTTTTCCTGTCAACATTATACTGTGCGCGCGGTGTGTCAGTTGTGGAGGCGCGCGTGCTGTATGACACGTCACTTACATTAAAAGCACATTATTTTGAGGGAAATTTAAATCTTGTCTAATTACACATTTAAAATAGCAAATTACCAATATGTTACAAATAGATTACATATCTGGAAGGATATCAGGAGGACGTACTGACGACGTTGTGAGTTGGAAATTTGATGGTAATGATATTACGGACATGCGACGTCGTAGTTACGTTGTCAATTGGTAAGTCATGAAATTACCAAAAAGTACCAATACATTATGTAACTGTTACGTCGTGTGTTAGCAGGGAAGATGTCTAATGACACTTTGTTTGTTTGTTTTTATTCAGCTCTTACAGTGTTTTTTGGAAATTAAATCCTTTATAAACATCAGTTCCTGAGAGTAAAGTGCGTCTGTTCAGCTGGGAATGCTACAGTAAGAGCTTGTCCTTACTCTGGAGAGTAAGCGAAAAGATTGATTCAGCTGTACGAACAATAGAAAGACCTGGCTTGCAACACAAGGGAAGAGCTAAAAACAGACGTTAGTGAGAGCCAACTGGTAGCGCTTATTAATACACTTGAGATGGGAAGGGATGATGTCATGCAAGTCTACCTGGAAATCAGAGATTACATCGCTCCATCCAGTGACACTAGACACAGAATTGATACTTGTGAAGCTGTGACAAAAGATATTTCGAAGATCATTTTTGACAGAATGGCATGCCTTGAGGACTTTGACAGAGAAAATATAAAACACAGTCTTCGTGAGTTACTCCATCACGATTATGCTCGCTCTGTCTATGGATCCACAGTCTCACGCCCCACATCGTCAAGGTCTACAGTTATGTCCATTGCAGCTAAGCGAGCAGATGGATTTCCATTTCCTATCCAATGTCCTACCAACAACACAGCAACGCGTCCTATTGACATCACAGCAACATCCTCACCTCCAAAATCTGATATATCTTATCTCACTCAAGCTGTCCAAGATAGCATTGCTCTGAACATGCTGCCTACAACAGAACCATCTGTGTTCAACGGTGATCCTATCCAGTTCATTGAGTGGAAGGCTGCATTTGTGTCGCTCATTGATGGAAAGGCCATTTCTTCTGCTGACAAGCTGCACTATTTAAAAAGGTACGTTGGTGGGCCAGCTCGTAAGTCTCTTGATGGAATCTTCGACAGGAATGATGATGATGACTTCTTGAATGCATGTCATCAAGCTGTGCCTCATGTCAAAGGGCTTGAAATACTAAATGATTGTGATGAAAATCAGAAACTTGTACACAAATTACCAGATTGGGCAGCAGCATGGTGGAAACGTCAAGTCACGCAGACACTGATTGAAACTCGTGACTTTCCAAAAGTTTACAGATTTTGTGACCTTCATGTCAATGGAAGCAGAGATTACTTGTAATCCTGTCACCTCCTTCAGCGCTCTTCGTGCCTCTGACCCCACTTCGGAAAAACGGAACCTTAAGGACAGTAAAAGGAACAGGGCCAACGTCTTTCACATTCAAACAGCCACGGAAAATAAACAAAATGGCGAAAACGAACAAAAGCCCACTAAAGGGAATTCCAAAATGTGTTTCTTCTGCAAAGACAGCAAGCATAAGATTCACAACTGTCCTTAATTTGTGGCAAAATCATTAGAAGAGATACAGAAATATGTGAAGGATAACACGTCTGCTATGGTTGCATGAAACCAGGCCACAGTGCAAAAGACTGCCATCACCGTCTGTCCTGTGACACCTGTAGAGGTAGACATCCAACGTGTCCACATGATGAAAACTATACAAAGAAAGTCAACTCTGGACCAGTTTCAAAACAAGGTGACACAGAGACAACTACTTCTACGTCTCACAAAGTAGAGAATAATGAGCCATCCACCAATACTTCAATGATCGTGCCAGTGTGGGTGTCAACCGAGAGGAATCCAGGCTCTGGAAAAACTTGTTTATGCTCTGCTTGACACCCAGAGTGATACTTTGTTTGTCGATGAGAGCTGAGCAACAAGTTACAAGCTGACTCCTGTCCTGTGAGACTGAAGTTGACAACCATGTCCGCAAAGGATGTTGTCATGCTGAGTGAAAGGGTGTCAGGTCTCAAAGTAAGAATGTACAGCTCCTCCGTTGTCCTCAACCTGCCCCCTGCCTACTCCATTCCAGTGAACCGTACTCATATCCCTACTTGACACAGCACAACATTGGAAGCATCTCTCTACAATAGTGGACAAAATTCCACCTCTGCAGGATTGTGAGGTTGGTCTCCTGATTGGCTACAGCTGGGGGTGGTTGGGGTGTATGGGGAGGGGTAGCACCTCTGGTGGGGGGGCTTGTCGTGCCCTGTCATAGGGCAGCTCGCTCACCTTTGGTCCCCAACGGTCACCCAGCCCTCACCTGTGGCTCCCAGTAGCTGTAGCATGCACAGTGGCCACACCTCGGGCAACGGCTTCCAGGCTGAACCAGGTTGAGGGTAGCCGTCGGGTCACAGATCCCCGGTGATTTAGGGCTTTGTTCACCAGCATGTGAAGACTGCTCTCGGTAGACTGAGGGGAAGAAAGCACCAGTAAGTTTCAACGGTCAGGAAGGCGGAGCAGTAATGCACTGTGGAGTGCAAAGGGCATGTCAGAGCATGGAAGAAACCACGGCCATCCAATGCAGCTGACGAAGTCTCCAGGAGTAACGACTCTTCGTGCCAATGGACCAAGGGTTCTGATGCCGTGAGAGTGGGACTGTCTCTGTGCACAGGCTCCTCCACTTTAATCTCCCTCACGCACAAGTTTCTTTGCGCACACTCATCTCTCAACTCCGTCCGTTTATCCCTCCACAAGTCCTACGGCGATGGGGGAGTGGTGACGCAACAGGTGGAGGTGACCACTGACAGTTGTAGTCACAATCCTGCATGTAGGTGGCCCATGGACAAGTGGTTGTTCGGCTCCTAACCCGGGGCAGAGAAAAAGTCTGGCAGCATCCTGGGCGACTGAGCAGTCCTTTTCAGGACAGCACTGCTCACCCTTGAAAAGGGAGGTGCCTAGAAAAGGTGGCCCAAACATTGCCTGCCCTACATACATCTGGCCAGCATACCGCGGTTGGCAGATCATCCATCAAGCGGTCGAAACAAAAACAGAATTATAAAAAAGAAGCTCCTACTGGGAGCATGGAACGTCAAAACACTTTTGGACAGAGATGATACAGCAAGACCAGAAAGGAGAATGGCGCTCGTTGCAAAAGAGCTTGCACGCTACAACATTGACATGGCAGCCCTCAGTGAAACATGCCTCCCTGACGAAGGATCTCTCACAGAGCTTACCAGTGGATATACATTCTTCTGGAAAGGAAAAGCCCAAACCGAAGATAGGATCCACGGTGTTGGATTGGCCATCAAGACTGCTTAAAGAACCTTCCTGACCTCTCTGTGGGAATCAATGAGAGGCTCGTGAAGATCCGCCTGCCTCTCAACGGCAAGCGGTATGCGACAGTCATGAGTGCCTACGCCCCCACACTAACCAGCGCAGAGAAGACAATTGAGCATTTTTACGCCGACCTCGGTTCCGTTCTGCACTCGGTACCAGCAAGCGACAAGTTGATCCTGTTAGGAGACCTCAATGCTCGCGTCGCCCAAGATCACACCAGGTGGGAAGGAGTGCTCGGGAAGCATGGAGTGGGAAAGACGAACAGCAATGGTTTACTTCTGCTCAGCAAATGTGCAGAGTTTGAGCTCCTCATCACGAACACTATATTCAGGATGGCGAACAAGTACAAGACAACTTGGATGCACCCCAGATCAAAGCAGTGGCACATGATAGACTACATCATTGTGTGCCAGAGAGACATCCGAGATGTCCTTGTCACCAGGGCCATGAGGGGAGCAGAATCCTGGACAGACCACAGGCTTGTCAGAGCGACACTCCAGCTGCACATCGTCCCTCATCACCCAAGGCGTGCTAAAGTCATATGCTCTGCATTCAACATCGTCAGACACCAAGATCCTTCCTACCTTCACAAGTTTCAGTCCACGTTGGATGAGAAGCTGTCTGCCAATGGACTAATAACTGGAAACCCAACTGAGAAATGGAACCAGTTCAGGGATGTAGTGATGGAGACAGCCAAGGAGGTGCTAGGCCCCAAGGAACACACTCATCAGGACTGGTTCGATGAGAATGAAAGTGTCATTGGAGACCTGCTGGGCATAAAGAACAAAGCATTCATGGAGTGGCGGAAAGACCCAGGGTCCACATCCAAAAAGAAGAGGTTAAAGTCCCTCCAAGCCCAGGCACAGCGAGAAATCAGGAAGATAAAAGATCAGTGGTGGGAGAAGGCGGCGGAAGAAATACAACACTACGCCAACACAAACAACGGCAGGCAGTTCTTTGGCTCTCTCAAGGCAGTCTATGGTCCCTCAAAATCTGGTTCTGCCCCCTTACTTTCTGCAGACGGCGCCACGCTCATCAAGGACAAACAGGGCATCCTTGCTCCGGTGCTCTTCAACCTGTTCTTCACCCAAGTGCTGCTACATGCTGTGAGAGACATGAACCTGGGTGTGTACATCAGGTACTGTCTCGACGGCTCACTGTTTGACCTCCGCCACCTGGCCGCCAAAACAAAGACACTGGAGAGGCTCTTCAGAGAAGCTCTCTTTGCAGACGACTGTGCTTTTATGGCGCATCAAGAGAACCATCTACAGACCATTGTAGACCCGATTCTCCATAGCAACAAAGCTGTTTGGCTTAAACATCAGCCTCAGCAAGACAGAAGTTCTATACCAGCCTGCATCAGGGAGAGCAGCAGAACAGCCGTGCACCACCATCGATGGCACCCAGCTCTCAAATGTTACCACCTTCAAGTACCTGGGAAGCACAATCTCCAGCGACGGATCCCTGGACCAGGAGATCAATACCAGAGTCCGAAAGGCCAGTCAAGCTCTTGGGAGACTGCACTTCAAAGTTCTACAACACAACGGCATTCGCCTCTCCACCAAGCTCAAAGTATACAGAGCAGCGGTCCTCACCTCCCTTCTGCGAAACATGGACGCTCTACCGGAGACACATCAAAGAGCTGGAGCAGTTCCACCATCGCTCCCTCCGGTCAATCATGAAGATCCGCTGGCAGGACAAATTTACCAACCAAGAAGTCCTAGACAGAGCTGGCTCAACAAGCATTGAATCCATGATTCTGAAAATGCAGCTCCGATGGTCTGGCCACATCATCCTCATGGACCCGCAGAGGATGCCAAAGCAGGTGTTCTTTGGAGAGTTGACCACAGGGTTCAGACACCAAGGGTGCCCAAAGAAAAGAGTCAAAGATAACCTCAAGTCACATCTAAAATGGGCTGACCTGATCCCAAAGCAGTTGTAGCTTGCCGCCCCTGACAGAGCCAGTTGACATGCCCGAACTAATAAAGCAGCCACCGCATTTGAAGAGGACCGTCACCATCATCTTGCAGCTGCAAGAAAAAGCAGACACAGAGCTCATGGTTCATGTCCCATGGTTCACACCCAGGTTCATGTCTCTCACAGCATGTAGCAGCACTTGGGTGAAGATCAGGTTGAAGAGCACCGCCCTGCCCCAACTACTGGTGAACCATGCCCCCTTTGCAACCGCCTCTGTGCTTCTGCCTTTGGGCTTCGAAGCCACATGAGGACCCACAGATGACTGCACAAAGCATCGATCATCATCAAAGAGAGACCTCACTTGCTTAATAATAAGCAGCTTGCCATCTTAAGGCTCAACCATCTTAAAAGGAAATTGCTGAAAGATGAAAAGTACAAAGAGGGACACTATGTGAGGTTTATTGGAAGAGGTCATTGAGAGAGGTCATGCAGAAGAAGTGCATGATGAAGGTAAGGATGGAGAGAAGTGGTACATCCCTCATCATGGGGTGTATCACCCTAAGAAACCAGACAAGCTCCGTGTTGTCTTTGACTGCTCCGCCAAGTACAAGGGAACCAGCCTCAATGACCACTTGCTCCAAGGCCCAGATTTAATGAATAATCTGACTGGTGTTCTTGTAAGATTCAGACAACATCCCATTGCCATAGATTCATCAGAGGAGACATCTATAGGGCCTTTCGCACCGCTTTAGTTCCAGAACTAAATGTACAGTACTAAAGTACTGGCACGATTTTGCGCGAACTATTTCCCAGTACCATTTAAAGGGTTGCATTCGCACCGACAGTGTGTACTAGGAACTGGTCGACAGAGACGCCATTTGTGCGTGGTTAACAACAGGAGGATGGAGGACGCTGTGATCGGAGCTGTGTGCTTGTTGTGTCTCGCGGGTTTCACAATAATGGACATGGAAAGTCTACGTATACGTAAAGCGATTGAAAGAACGGAAAGGAGGACTAAGAATCTCCAACGACAACTGGCAGTGCTACATTTGCTACAAGTGCCTTCACTTCAGCGTCCGTCCAGCTATCGCTGTTCTCCATACTTGCGAAATAAGTTGACACAATGTTTACAGTATGTTTACACGGCATTTTAAATCATGGCGGGTGAGGGCGTTTTCATACGCGTTTGGCCAATCATTGTCTACTTGTGTCACGATTAGTACCAGTTGTGCTGGTTAGACCCTGCTCCGGAGTAGGAGCTAATTTGGTTCTCGAAAAAGGCAGTCCGGTACTAAAATCGCTCCCAGTTCCGGCGGTGCGAAAACGCCAAAAAGTGGGTAGTTCCACAATTAGTTCTGGTACTATGAAAAGGTTCCTGCGGTGCGCAAGGCCCTTATGCAAGGAAAAGGTGGCGTCATGTTCAGTACCTCGCAGAGCAGTTTTAGAGTTGCTGGCGAAAGGAGTATCTATCCAACATTGCCACCAGGCAGCGCTGGCACACAGCAAAGAGAAACCTGCGAGTAGGAGATATTGTCATGAAAAAGGCTAATGATCTGCCCAGAAATGAGTGGCGGCTGGCCAGAGTTACAGAGACAACTACATATAAAGACGAGCTTGTGAGAAGAGTCAAGGTATGCCTTGGTGACTGGACTATAGAAAAGGATGGTCGTCACCTCAACAAGCTGTCTGTCATTGAACGCCCAGTCCAGAAGCTGATCCTGTTGCTAGAGACCGTCTAGCGGCTTCCAGGAGCAACCAAGTGTATCCTTTTCATCATATTACTTAAATTCTAGTATTCATTCACCATAGTGTGGACACTTTTCGTTTGTTTCTGAGTTAAAGGTCTTTTTTTAATTTGAAAATCATTTGTAATTTACATTCCTTAACGTCATACAAATCACTCATGATTTGGTGGGAGTGTAAATGACCATTAAATCCCTCAGTCATTAATCATTAATAATAAGGTTTCTTGAGCAAATCAGCATATTAGAATGATTTCTGAAAGATCACGTGACACTGAATGTAAATGACCATTAAATCCCCCAATCACTGACACCTTTACCTCCGTCCATAGAGGGCAGTGTGGTCATGGAATGGCGCTGTATGTGTACGCTGTATGTGTACATATGTGCTCCTGGCTGATGAAGGGCACAAGGTACCGTTTTAATTTCATGCTGTTTGGTAAACTTTGAAAGACGTTTTTATTTTAGTTTTATCCACTTTTTAAGAAGTGTTTATTTTAGTGATCTCCTCTGAAGCTATTAACTAACGTTTAGCGGTTCGTTAGCATATATGCAAGTTTCAAATATTAGGGATGAACATTTCATTTGCTGATGTTGTTATTCAGAGAGTGTGATTTCATTGTTACTGTTTTAAGCAGAACACAGTGTATTATTGCCTCGTCAATGCTATAGTTTCTCTTGGTTTGCACTCCAGATAGATTGTTTACAGCAAATCAGGTCTTTATTTGGTCATTTTATGTTTTCTATTTTTCTCTCTAATTTGATATCATCAGTTGTACCAAAATTAATTAATTGTTAACTCGGGTGTTTCATTTAGTTCACATTGCACTCTAAAAGGAGACTGGTGTGATTTATAAAATCAAATAGGTCCTATAGGTAGCACTTTGAAAGAAGTTTGTCAATTGTTTAAAACTCATTTTCGTAGGTGCTTTATCTGCATGAAATATTGTTACTGTCAGTGTTATGTAAATAAAATAATTCACATTATTCAGGCTTACTACAGTACTGTAAGGCAAGGTTATTACATTAGCCTGTATGCTAAAAATGTGATTTACTGTCACACTATTTATGATGTAGGCCAATCACATTGCAACTGTGTATCTATTAGTTTATAGGTTTGTTTTGGACATTTATTTATAATTTGCAGGAAGATGTCTAATGACACTTTGTTTGTTTTTATTAAGCTCTTACGGTGTTTTTTTGGAAATTTAGTCCTTTATAAACATCAGTTCCTGAGAGTAAAGTGCGTCTGTTCAGCTGGGAACGCTACACTGGAGCCTGGAGGAATGATGCTGCTGATTCAGCTTTGCGTCACAGGAATAAATGACATTTTAAAATATATTACAATAGAAAACAGTTCTTTTGAATTGTAATAATATTTAACAATATTACTGTTTTTAATGTATTTTCGATCAAATGAATGCAGCCTTGGTGTGCATAAGAGGATTCTTTCAAAAACATTACAAATCTTAGCTATACCATGACCGGCAGTAACGGATACATTTTTAAAAATGTATTTTAGATTTAGTAGAGTCTGGAGAAATGAACAGCACAAAACCACACTCCAGTTTTATGTGTTACAAAGAGTAATGCAGCTCATCTCAGTGTGTTCTTTTGCTCTTTCAGAGATTCTTTCTGACCTGCCCTGAGAAAAACGGCCTCCCTACATTACACTCTAAAGAGAGACACTCTTCATTCTCGTTTTCTGGGCTTAAAGACTTGTAGGTCATGATTCATTTTAGTATTACAAACCTTGTTCTCTGCCAAGGCACAAGTATCCTCTCTTTCTGTTCTCTTTGTGCTCTGTGTTATGGTGCAAATCTGTGCTATACATCTGTGTTTCAGAACCAGAGGTGTCTTATTTATTTATTTATGTTTGTCCTTTTTATTCCCACTTCTTATTTTGTTTTTGGCCACACTGTTTTAACAGAAGCAATCAAGTTAATGTTGTAAAATGGCCTTACTTTCACAAGATGAGAGGCCTCCATAGATTTATTTTTAGGTTTTTGTATTTACTTTAGGCCACTTAGAATCCTTTTCTGGTAAGTACGTACAACCTGCCACAAGAAATATATTGCCTAGTCCAGCATTTTGTCTGTGATTTGTCCTCCTTTGGACCCATCAGGCTGACTTTTTATCATAAAGTAGTCATTAAAACAATTTGCAGCTCAGGTTTCTTCAGTACAGAAATTTAGCCCTGATTAGAATGTTACATTTTAGTTCTTCGACTTTGGTTCATCTAGGGTGTTTTTTAAAAGCTGTGATGATGTTGATTTAAGGCAGAGGATTAAACAACTCGTTGCTTTTTCATGCGGACATAATGGCCTTTCCAGTACATGCTGTGTCCTTGGATACACCTGTTGTTTTAGAGGTTGCTGAAAACAATTAGAAAGATATTTGTTCATGCTTTTTAAGGAATAGTTCATGCAAAATTGAAAATTAGCTGAAAATTGTCCCGCCCTCAGGCCACCCAAGATGTAAATGAGTTTGTTTCTTCATGGGAACAGCTTTGGACAAATGTAGCATTATACCACTGTTCACCAATGGATCCTCTGCAGTGACTGGGTGCCGTCAGAATGACAGTCCAGACACCTGATCACAATAATTCACAAGTGCATGACACCAGGCCATCAATAATAAACAAATTTTTGTTTTTAATAAAACAATCCATCAGACATTTTTAACTATTTACAGTATAATATTGCTTTTTCCAGGGAAAAAGTTGTCTTGTCTGAATCAAGAGTGAAATATGCACAGATCAAGCACCGTTTACAAGAAAAAACTGTCCAAAATGTTCTAAACAAACATCTGGGTGGATTTTGAGGACAGCAGGAGGACTTTTTTTCTGGAGGAAGCGTTATTATGGGCTGGTATTTTGACCAGAAGTGACAGTTTAAAGTTAAATGCCTTAAAGATGGATTTGTTTCTGACAAACGTAGCTTTTCGCTTCACAAGCCATTAATTCATGGACTGGAGTTGTGTGGATTATTGTGATTTTATCGGATGCTTGGACTCTTATTCTGACGGCACCCATTCAACTGCAGAGGATCCATTGGTGAACCATTTCTCCAAATCTGATGAAGAAATAAACTCATCCACATCTTGGATGGCCTGAGGGTGAGCACATTTTCAGCAAA
>NW_015548296.1:5913249-5918905 GCF_001515605.1 Sinocyclocheilus anshuiensis | reverse complement strand
TGAACAACGGCTCTGTGTAGTTAATGCTGCTCAATGTGAAAGCACGCAGGTGATGGAGATTTACCGCTGATTACAGAACCGGCTTTACTGATAAGATGCGCGTTAAATATCGCATGCGATTAATCGTGCAGCCCTAATTAAAATTATGAAAATTTGTTTAGCCACTAAAAAAAATGTAAGTATTGAAATGTGCTGCTTCTCATGCTAAAAACCTTTAAAACATTATTGTACTCTATACAATTCATTTCAATAGTAACATCAAAAACATCAGACAGAGCATATGGAACACCAAATTCATAGATTCTATTCGCAGGGAAATGCATATACTGATAATATTCATACTTATACAGTATTCACTCTGCACAACAGCATCTGTTAAATGCAAATTTAAGCATTATGTTAAACTAGCTTTACATTTACATTTATTCATTTAGCAGACCTGGACAAGAAGTTGTGCAGCATGCTTCATTAGGAAGGGCCTGATTTTTTTTTTTATATTATGCAATGCAAACCTGCAAGATCGAGCAGTTTTTGCAATGTGTTTATCAGCTGTTTGGACTCTCATTATGAAGGCACCCATTCGCTGCAGAGAATCTATTTGTGAGCAGGTGATGTAATGCTAAATCTCTCCAAATCTGTTCCGATGAAGAAATAAACTCATCCACATCTTGGATGGCCTGAGGGTGAGCACATTTTCAGCAAATTTTCATATTTAGATTAACCGTTCCTTTAAAAGATAAGATTTTTTTAATCTGGTAAATTAAAATTAGGGCTGCACGATTAATCGCATGCGATATTTAACGCGCATATTATGCAATGCAAACCTGCAAGATCGAGCAGTTTTTGCAATGTGGTCTTTGAAAGTCAGGTGGTCATCAAAGATTACACCAAGATTTCTGACCGAACTTGGTGGGGTAATTGTTGATGAACCTAGCTGGATGGTGAAATCGTGCTGTAGTGTTGGGGTGGCAGGGAAGACAAGAAGCTCAGTCTTTGCTAGGTTGAGCTGTAGTTGATGTTCTTTCATCCATGCCGAGATGTCTGGCAGGCAGCCTGAGATCTGTGCAGCTACCGTTGGATCATCTGGTTGAAATGAAAGATAAGAGCTGTGTGTCATCAGCATAGCAATAATAGGAGAAACCATGTGCCTGTATGATGGGTCCCAGTGATGTAGTGTATATAAAGAAGAGGAGGGGTCCAAGAACGGATCCCTGAGGAACCCCAGTGACCAGTTGATATTCTTTGGATACCTCCCCTCCCCAGGCCACACTGAAAGACCTACCTGTGAGATAGGATTCAAATCAGCAAAGTGGAATCCCCATGATGCCCAGTGATCAGAGGGTGGACAGGAGAATGTGATGATTCACAGTGTCAAAAGCAGCAGATAGATACAGCAGAATAAGTACTGATGATTTGGAATAAGCTTTCGCAATCCACAAGGCAACAGCGACTGACAGTAATGCAGTCTCAGTTGAATGGCCACTTCTGAAACCTGACTGATTAATGTCCAGTTGGTTATTCTGTGAAAGACATAATAATGCCTGGTTGAAAACAACGGGTTCAAGTGTTTTTGCTATGAATGGAAGGAGAGAGAGAGGTCTGTAGCTATCTATAAGTGAAGTGTTTAATGTAGGTTTTTTTGAGCTACCAGAGCCTGTTTGAATGCGGTGTGGAAAATGCCAGTGAGAGGAGATGTGTTGATGATATGTGAATAAGTGCTGGTAGAAGTGTAGGAAAGACTGTTTGGAGAAGATGTGAGTGGATTGGGTCTAGAGGGCATGTTGTAGGATAGCTGGAGAGGGGAATGCTTCTGCCTCAGTGAGGGGACAGAAGGAGAAGAGGGGAGTTTTAGCAGTGGATGAGGTTGGTTTGAGTTCCTGTGTATGTGGAGCTGAGAAGAACTGACTGCTGATTGTTTTAGTTTTTCCTGTGAAGAATGTGGCAAAATCATCAGCTGTTAAAGACGTGGTGAAGGAGGACAGAGGAGAGAATTTAATGTTTTGAAGAGATTGCATGTGTCTGAAGTGCTGTTGATCTTGTTGTGGAAATATGAAGATTTGGCAGTATGGACTTCAGCAGAGAAAGATGAAAGCAAAGACTGATACATACTCAGGACGGACGTATCTTTTAATCCGTTGATTTAGTTTTAATGGTCTTTGATTCATTACACTGTGTTGTTCAACAGAAAACTGACAAAAAAAAATTCAAAACAAGCAACCAAAACAAAAAAAATGATGTATAATGCTTTACATTTTTAGAATTTTATACATTTTTTTTTAAATATAAGTGTTTGTCTCTCTACCATTAAAAGACATCATGAGTTATTCTGTAAAGCTTTATAGCTTTACATTAAACCTCCTCATGCGTTTCAGTTTTATAAACTATACTGCTGTTTGAACACTTCAAAGAACAGTAATGGTTGAGTTTAGTCCCTTCATATAAAAAGCCCTCTAATTGCCAAGTTACATTCAGGCGGTACTTCATGCAAATCCCTTTTATGATGTAAATTTTATATCCTGCTGTGCACTTGTTACAAAAAACATATAAAACATAATCCATCTAGCTTATGTTTTACTTTTGTTGTAAAAGGATGAGGTGATTTTGCTTTCTAAGTGTTCCTGCAAGTGAATTTGGCCACATTGTGAATCATTCTACAAAAAAGTGCCATTTGTCTTCCTCATTAAAAAATCTTGCCGTGCGTTTTGATGAAATAATATGTAGAAATAAAGGCTAGCGCTGTCTTTTTCTTCATGTTTACAGGGTTCCATTTGTTAACATTTGTCAATTACATTATTTAACGTGAACTAACACTGAACAATACTGTAACAAATGTATTGCTCATTGTCCATTAATGTTAGTTAATGCATTATTAATGAATTGATAAAGAAAGATTGAAAGAGAGCAAAACTTTGTAGAAATGGCAATGACTTGACTTCCACATTAAAAAAAAATCGCACTTTATATGCAGTTTATTAATACTTAAACATCAAATTCTATTAATCAATAAATATGAATGAATGAATGAATGAACCTCGTTTCACAATAGCCAATGCCCCAGGAAATATCCCGTGCGTAATGGCAGATTTGGCATGCGCAGCGGGTGTTCAGCTCCGGTAGGATTGAAAATAGTATGTTGTAAAATCTGTTCGGGTCCATAATCAGACCAAATGATTTTATTATATTATAATGGTAGACCAAAACCCATAGGACTGCAATATTGAAGACATTTTGATCAAACCACGTCTCGCACCACGACGCGCGGGGGGAACTCAACATTAACTGTGGTGAATTCAGAGCGCGCTCATCACAGACTCTTGCAGCACAGTCCGTGGATTTACACGGGAAGAGTGAATGAACCTGGAGCACTGAGACTCATTTGATTAGCAGATTACGGTGAGTAAAACTGGAATAATTGTTTGGAAATAATAGATCTACAAAGTGAAGCAATATTGATTTGATGTGTGGATACGATTTGTTCAATAATTTGTGAGTTCAAATTATGGAAGTACTTTTCAATAAAATTCTGAACCCAAGACCTGTTTATATAGGATATTTATGACGATTTAGGTTACTAATTACTAAACTTTTTGGAAAGCTTTGGAGTCATAACATTTTATTATTTTAGCAGAGCAATTTATTATTATTTAACAACTTTGAATAAACAATATTTGAATAAATATTTTATATAAGTTGACTATAAATTCATCTAGATTATCTATCTATCCAATAGCCTACTTATATTTTAAAATTTTATATTTTAACTTTTCACAACAGATTGGTCATAAATGGGTAGAAATCTAGAATAGTATAATGTTAGGAACAATTAAAAAAATGTTCACATACATTTGAAACTAATTGTGGAAATAAAAACTGAACAAAAAGTTACATATTCTGTTTAGAGTTGATTTTAGAGTCTGGCTGAGAACAAAACGAAGGCATTTTAATTTCACATTTGGGTTTCTATACTGTAAATAACGACAGTCTACAGTTCTTATCAGTTTTGTTTAACACAAATAACATCACTAATATTTAGTTTGTTTGCAGTGTGAATTGACGATCATGCTTTATAATGGTTGAGCTAATGCTGGATGCTTGGTGTTGAGTGATATGTGTAACGGGAGCTCTACCAACAAGGAAGTTTCTGTGACCCCGACTGCCATCTCGATGACAGTGGGCATCGTTTCCAACACTCTGGCCCTCTTCATCTTGATCAAAGCCTACCGTAGGTTCAGACTGAAGTCTAAAGCAGCCTTCCTCATGTTTGCTGGTGGTCTGGTGGTGACTGACTTCTTGGGACACCTGATCAACGGCTCTCTGGCTCTCTACGTATACTCCTCACAGAAAGACTGGGAAACATTTGACCCTCGCAAGTCTCTGTGTGACTTTTTTGGCGTTTCTATGGCTTTCTTTGGCTTGACTCCTCTGCTGCTCGGAGGCTTGATGGCGGTGGAGCGCTGCATCGGAGTGACCCGTCCTCTCTTCCACGTCACAGTGCGGGGGTCCCATCATGTCAGGAGGCTGTTGGGTTTAACCTGGCTGCTGGGTCTGCTGGTGGCCCTGCTGCCCCTCCTGCTTCAGAGGTCCTACCAGGTGCAGCGTTCACGAAGCTGGTGCTTCTTCCACCTGCAGGGGCCGCGCGATTGGGTGGATGTGCTTCTGACGATACTGTTCTCTGCGCTGGGTTTGCTGGCTCTCCTCGTCTCATTGGTGTGCAATAGCGTGACTTTTCTCACTCTCCTGCGGAGTAGGGTACAACTTGACCGAGATCATCATCGCCATAGCCGTAACACATCACACCATTCTGAGATGGTCTGCCAGCTTTTGGCAATCATGCTGGTTTCCTGCGTGTGCTGGGGGCCAATTTTGGTAAGAAAATACGTCCTATTTTTCACACTTCTTATTTCTCTCTCAAAAAGCAAAAAAGAAAAGATAAGATTCTGTAATTATTTATATTTTTATTATTTATCAATAAACGTGAGAATAAAAATATCTCCCCCCACTGAGTAAATAATGACATCTTAGTTAATTCAACATAAAATATATAGATGTAAATATATAGATGTAAATATAAATGTATTTAAATGGTAAAATTAATAAGTTAAAAAAATAATAAATTTAAGTCAAATTTAAGTACATTTAAATTTATTCACCATAAATTCAATTCAAGAAATGTAAAGAAAAACTAAAAACATCTATCTATCTACACAAATATATATATATATATATATATATATATGTATGTATGTATGTATGTATATATATATATATATATATATACACACACACATATGTAGTATTTGTGTATATATATATATAAATAAAATAAATATAAATGTATTAAGTAATATGTCTTTCAATAAATATACATCTGTGTGTGTATTATAATAATTTTTTTACAGTTTTTAAATTGATTTTTAAAATTCAATTCTAAATTAATATTAATATATAAATTTATAAACATCTATATTTATTAAAACTAAATGTGTTAAATATAAATGTAATTTAATCAGTATTTTTATTTTAAAAATATCAACACATTTTTGTTTAATAAATATTACATTACGTTTAGTCATTTAGCAGATGCTTTTATCCAAAGAAACTTACAAATGAGGACAACAGAAGCAATCAAAACCAACAAAAGAGCAATAATATGTAA
>NW_015548296.1:5910829-5913239 GCF_001515605.1 Sinocyclocheilus anshuiensis | reverse complement strand
TTCAAACATGATATGTGTTGTCTCATTAAGTACACACACACACACACACACACACATTTCAGATCATGATGTTTGTATTTCATGGTATCCATAGATTTGAGCATTTTTTTATGAACTTGTCTAGATTTGAAATCTACTTCTGCTGTAAAGAGCTGTTTAAATCCATAATTAGTCTGTCAAAACACTACAAAATATAAACATGTCAGAATAAATATACAACTACCACTTTTGTTAAAAGAACAAATGATTTTAGCAAATGGCTGCAATATAACAAAGAGTGAAAAATTGAAGGGGGTCTGAATACTTTCTGTACCCACTGTATATATAAGGAGGAGCAGCAGGGTGAATTGAGCCAGTTTTTACCTACGGTGTGTTTAATGTGAGCACATGACAGTAATGACTCTAACTTAAATATGTACATAAATTTCAAGATGTGGTGCATCTTTGGGATTAATCACTTTGAGTCTAAAATAAACTGCTTTCAAAATATGGCCTTAAAATAAAAACTCTCTTGAGTCTCTTGGCTCAACTTGCCACATGATGCCACTGATTATTCTGAAGTAAAATTGAAAATCAAAGGAATAGAAATTCAATAAAATGACTTCTTATCTATGTGTGTGCCTTGTGATGGATTGGAGCCTTAATTGTGCAGGAAAATACAATTTCATAAAAACTTCAATGGCCAATTTTCATAAGGTCTATTTCAAATTTTGAGGGGGGGAAAATTAAATTCAAAACATCAAAAATGTTTGGTCTAAAATTAATGAAATGTAACAGAAATACAATAATACGTTATGACCATAAGAATGGGTGATCCACTAGATCAAATTACCCCACACCTACCATTTTAACAAACTTGTATTATCCAGCACAGTTTAGAGCTAACATCGTGCTAACAGTATAGCCTCATTATAACTTTCTAAAACACAAACACATATGTAACGTTTTTTTCATATTTGTCTGTAGTTGTTCAGACACAAGAAGCATGAGTCCTTGAACATTAAAAAAATCACTTTAAACAGCAAAAAAACTGTTTTTTTAACCTAAATGTATGGCCCTCTCTTCATCATAGGGTGAGTAAAATGGATTACTCTTTCTTAATATATTTGTGGTCATATCACCAATTTTGTTTAAGGTTGCCTAGAAGCAAGGGGAGGCTCGACTTCCCCGCAGGCTCAAATCATCCCTAGTCTATATAAAATATGCATTCATACGGTCATAACCATGCAATCAACAGGTTCAGGTCTTTAGCTTTACATTTGTATTATTAAAGCCGAGCCGCTAGAGGGCAGCATCACTGTTGTTCGCCCTTAAAACAACAAAAACAATGTGACGTTTTTAGTGAGAGTGGAATCAGGTAGAGCTGACATCACAGAAACGGAAAGACAGGCTCAGATTCGGAAGAATGAAGTTGGTTCGCAACCCGCCATAAAACCAAAAGAAGAAGAAGACGTTTTTAGTCTGACCACTTCCGCCCTGTTCATTAAAGTGCGCATGATTCTCTGAGCAGCTGTGTTTATCAGGTCAGTAATGAACACCGTTATGTGTTTATTTTAAATACACTACATCCACGATGATTACGCTGTTGATTACGCGGCTGAGCGCGGTGTGTTTGTTGTGATGTGTGTGTGTTATGCTGGAGTGATGCACTCACTCAGATTGTGCACCGTAAGGATTTGTCTTTATTCTCCATCACTGCGACATGTGCGAGGGACAGAGACAGCAATAAAGACAGTATAGCCTGAAAAGTTCCTCAAACCGACGACTAAGCAGTTTTTACGTGATACTTTCACCATATACCGTGTTTTCCGTGTCATCTGAGGGTTTGTAGCCTGCTGACAGGCGCATCGGCGGTCGTTCTCTCTGTACAGACTGACTGTCACTCCACAGAAGAGCACAGTGTGTGCTGGTGTAGTTAGTTACAGTTTAGATGTTTGTGTGCCATTCTGTATTAAAGTAATAACCATATTGTTTTTGAAAATATCTTTTAGACATATCATGGAAAACCTTCCAGGTCATCCATACCGAAATATAATTGCATTCCAAACTGTACATGCAGTCTTTTTAGTAAACCAGCAACACAACATGTTTTTCAGTTATATAGATTTATTTTGTCATCTGGTAGTGTATTCCTTGGGGATCTGGAAAAGTTCCAAAAGATCAAAACATTGACGGCCAATCAGAATCCCTCCTGGTTTAAAGAGCTCAGGCATTTAAAGTGGCAGACCACAAAACTGCAGCAAATGCTACAATAAACAGAATGTTATCATGCTTTGGTGTGGACACTATTATCTTTATCGTTATAATTATCTTTATATTTATCATTCTTGGTGTGTACAAGATTTAGGCCCGGTTTCACAGACGGGGCTTAGCTTAAAGGGGTCATATGATGCTGCTAAAAAGAACATTA
>NW_015548296.1:5904179-5910818 GCF_001515605.1 Sinocyclocheilus anshuiensis | reverse complement strand
GAGAAATGACAAACAACAAGTGCTACTCTACACTGCTCAAAACTCGCGTTTGAATCATCAGTGGCACATTCTTTAAATATAAAAAACGTACTTACAGTCTTTGAGTCAGAACAGCCGGCATTGTAGTCTACTCTCTCAGGATCAGGAAACAGTTCTCCATAAAATGCGTTGCACACATCTGAATATTTGGGTTGAAGTGTTCTGGAACAGTGTTGTAAATACAACTTAACCACTGATTTCTAGTCGTGTCCTCTTTTGGAAGACCAAACAAAGTAGTTTCGCTTTCACAATGAAACACTCCGTCACAACATGGCGGCCTTGAGTGAGCGGAGGCCTGCGGATTCGACGAAGGAGCGTCCGGCGGGCTTGCGGCAACCACATGTGACGACCCCGTGCTGGACTCCGCTTCGTCCACGGTGAAAGCCGATCCGGCGATCCACAGCGTGAAGTTGATGTATTTCCTCAGCGACCAGCACGGATCAGCTCCAGGCATGACGAAGCAGATATCGTCCTCTTTTGGAAAGCCAAACAAAGTAGTTTCGCTTTCATAACGAAACACAGCGCCTTCACGACATGGCAGCAGCAACAATACTACAGCGAGAATAAAAGTTACGCCTTCTTTCTTTGCGTGAACATTTGGGCGGCATTATGCAAATCTTCCCACATCATGACGTAGACGTGGAATCTGGTTGACTCTTAACTTTTATAAAGAATATCTCTTTGGATTTGAGACTTTAGTCTTTGCAACTTTACAGATCTTCTTTATGCACCAAGAGCTTGTAACACTCCAAAGAGAAAGGAAAAATTGAAATCGCATCATATGACCCCTTTAAGCCAGGACAAGGCCTTAGTCAAATTAAAGTGTTTAAGCAGCTTTTATAAAAATGCCTTAAAAGAAACCGTTATAGGTGTGCATCTTGAGACAGAACAAAGGCACTGACATATTTTAAGATATGTCAGAACAAGATATTTTCAATAGAGATAGCTCAAACATGCATTTTAATCTGGGACTAGTTGTAAGCCTTGTCTGTGAAACCAGAGGATAGTGTATAGTGTTTTTTTTTAGGTGGATTTTTAAAGCATTTGAATAATGAAGGATTTGTTTGTTTTTAGAAGTCAGTATGAACCAGGAGAAATTAGCTAAACTTAAAGCCCAGGTCCGGATAGGGGGCAAGGTAAGAAGTATTGTGAACAATAATGGACCCTGAACAATAATGATTTTGAACATATATTATGGTTTTGCTGTTGTTGTTTTTCTGTCTTTACTCCGTTTCGATTCGTTTTCTATAGGGAACAGCACGCAGGAAGAAGAAGGTGGTGCACAGAACAGCAACAGCTGATGACAAGAAACTTCAAAGTTCGTTAAAGAAGCTTGCGGTCAATAACATAGCTGGCATTGAAGAGGTAGATCAGTAGCTCTCTAGTCTTTCTCCGCTCATCTCATTCTGTCCTGTTCAGAGAGAATTGAGAATTTGATGTTGTTTTGCAGGTGAATATGATTAAAGATGATGGCACAGTCATTCACTTCAATAACCCCAAAGTGCAGGCGTCTCTGTCTGCCAATACGTTCGCCATCACAGGCCACGCAGAGACCAAACAGCTTACGGAAATGCTCCCGGGAATCCTCAGTCAGCTCGGCGCTGACAGTCTCACAAGTCTGCGCAAACTCGCCGAGCAGTTTCCCAGACAGGGTGGGTATAGATGTGGCTTTGAAATAGGGGGGAATTTACAGTTTAGTGTAGATGCTGACATCGCTGTTTCATTGCTTTTTAAGTTCTGGACAACAAAGCTCCGAAAGCAGAAGATATTGATGAAGAAGATGATGATGTCCCAGGTATGAAGTTTGAAGTTTTTCTTTTGAACAAAGCTGTAAATTGTACAAAGCCGATTTAAGTCATTTTATTCTTTTTTTCACAGATCTTGTAGAGAACTTCGACGAGGCATCAAAGAACGAGGCAAACTGAGCATTGGACCTTCAGTAACTGCTGTTCAGAACAAAGTCTCCTGCAGTATTTTTAAATTAGAGTGACAGACATATAATTTCAACACTATTCAGTGAAACCAGAGACTTTTATATCGTAAATTGGCTGTTCCAGATCCATTCCTGACCTTTCTCCTGCATTTATACAGAAAGACGGACGGTTAATTGAATGCTTAATGGTTCTAAATCTTATCATGTTGCTAGTTGAAATGCTAGTTTTGACGGCGATGGCTATAAAAATGAGTCTTAATGATTTTTTTCTGTTAATTAAATAAAAATAAAGCTCATAAAACCTTTCTATATGGTGCTTTGCTTTTCCTCTAGATGCTTGAAAAGATTTGTCATGGGGTCTGTAGTATCATTAGGCATATTATTATTATTATTATTATTATTATTATTATAGAAGAGTAAAATGTGTTGTCCCTTTGAAATGTTTAAAATGCTAACTAGGTTACACCAAAACACTATTGCTAGTTCTTTTGGCCAAAATTGTTGTACAGTTGATTAATAATATCCTATGTATTTTAAATTTGATCATTTTTGTTTTTACTTTTGCAGTATAACAGCCACCTAGAGACTGTTTATGTTAAAAATGTCAGCAAAGTCATAAATAAAGATGGTCAATGATCATTAAATCTGCAAATGCCGATATTCACACAGATGCAAACATGGCGGAGCGAATTAGTGTGACCAGCTTGAACCCAATGCAAAATCTGCGCGTAGAAATCTTTCCCCTCAAGATATTCACATTTGCATGGACTCCTATTGAAGTCACTGGATTTCGCCTATGAAAATGTGCCAATTGACAGTAAATGTGACTGCACCTTAACCATAGGCTTCATTTGAGATCTAAATATGATCAAAAACAATACCTAATATTTCTATACATTTTTTTATGTTGATCCATGATCACTGCAAACTGGCTGTATTTTTATTTGTGATGTTTCAATAATCATAACATTTACAGTGAGTCAATATGAATTCACATTTATGGCTTTTTTGGCGAATTTTCGCCCTCCTTGTGAAGGGTGTCAATGATTGTCTTCTGGACAACTGTCAGATCAGCAGTCTTCCCCATGATTGTGTAGCCTAGTGAACCAAACTGAGAGACCATTTTGAAGGCTCAGGAAACCTTTGCAGGTGTTTTGAGTTGATTAGCTGATTGGCATGTCACCATATTCTAATTTGTTGAGATAGTGAATTGGTGGGTTTTTGTTAAATGTGAGCCAAAATCATCACAATTAAAAGAACCAAAGACTTAAACTACTTCAGTTTGTGTGCATTGAATTAATCGAATACACGAGTTTCACAATTTGAGTTGAATTACTGAAATAAATGAACTTTTCCACGACATTCTAATTTATTGAGATGCACCTGTAGTAGTATTTTTTTCCTACTATGGAAGTCAATGGCAACCACCAACTGTTTGATTACCAGCAATCTTCAAAATATCTTCTTTTGTGTTCAACATAAGAAAGCAACTCATACATGAGGGTGAGTACATGATGACAGAATTTTCATTTTTGGGTGAACTATCCCTTTAAGTAAAGATAATGTTCCATGAAGATATTTTATAAATTCCCTACCATAAATAGGCTATATCAAAACTTTATTTTTGATTAGTAATATGCATTGCTAAGGACTTAATTTGGACCACTTTAAAGGCTTTTTAAAGGTTTTGCACCCTCAGATTCCAGATTTTCAAATAGTTGTCGGCCAAATATTCTCCTAGCCTCACAAACCATACATCAATGGAAAGCTTTCAGATTAAGTATAAATCTCAATTTTAAAAAATTGACCTTTATGACTGGTTTGTGGTCCAGTGTCACATGTGGCCATACACTGTGGTTGATTAAAGACTTGTTTATCTATAATAATGAGAGCTTGTGTACCCAAGTAATAGAAATACCAAGACAACAATTGGTTATATTAATAATGTGAAATAAAGAGGAGACCTTAGAGAATATTAAACGTGCTCACAGCGCTGATAAAAACTCGTCGTAACATTGTGTCCTCTGACTTCTCAAGTGATCGCGACGCGCGTTGATCTCGCGCAGACCTCTGATGACGAGCACACAGAGGTGGCGATGGGATACAGAGATCCTGGTAATTATTTACATTTATCATGTTTGTTCCTTCGTTGTATCACTATCTAGCGCTAAAATAATCTCTGGTTCTTGTGGGAGTCTTCGGGGTTTTACTCTGAGATAATTATTGTAAGTGAGGGTAATTGGCTCTTGTTGACGGTACTGTGTCGCATTGCTGTAGTCAGCAGCAGCCACAGGCGAGAATGATGCACATCAGCCATATATGAACACATGTGCGTTTGCGTTGCTGCTAACCAGAAGTGATGCTGAATCACCACTGGCACGTGTGTCCATGTCAAACGCATTGAAGATGTTGTTCTGTGTGAAGGTTGCGGCGGCTCTTCTGCAATGCAGTGCTGAGAGAATAATAACCAAACGCGTATTCAGTCCTCTTTGCGGTAACAGATGCTACACTAACATTTGAGCCACAATTCCGAAGAATAGACTATAAACTATAATGCTGTGATGTGGTGACGCTTCGCAGGCTAGAACGCTCACATAATTGCAAATGCGAGACGCGTTCTAGTTTGTCGCGTCGCGTTGCTGGCAGATGGGGTGAGGTGACAAACTCGGACTCCAAATCAGTTAAGCAGCACTTTTTTTTTTTTGACGGTTGTTATTGTAGTTATGTATCTGAATTTGTGTAAATAATATACACTGAAATGCGTTAGTGTTTAGTTGTGTTCATGCATGATTCTGGATATGTGTATCTGCTTATGCACCCATGCAGACGAGTCTTTCTGCCCACTCAGCAAATCCTCACTGTGAAATAGTGATGCAGGATCTGTGTCTGTGTGTCTGAGAGTGTGGCATATAAAATGCTGAAATGCCTTAAGTTTTTGTACATAATATACCATGTTAGTGCCATGTTGATAAATACCAACCCCTTTGAGGCCAAGTAACCTAGTAGATAAATAGATGGAGCATCATACATATTGCATAAATGTGTTCAAAGCCTGGTCTATAATAACTTGTATAGGCCTAGTATACTACTTATCATAGTATGTTATGTTGTTATACTGGAAAAATAGTCATTGTTTAGGTACAAAGTCATGTATTTATCCTTTTAACATTGCTTAATATTTATTATTTAATTCAGTTTAATATTGAATTAATATATGAATTCAATATTAATATAATAGTTTAATATTTAAGAATGATCATTTCATGTTTACCATTTATTATAATATGTAATACATTTATTTACTAATTTTATTTGGGATGCAACAATGCAACATTTAACTTAAAATATACACTTGGATATTCATCACAAGAAGTTTCTTACATTTGAACCCTGTAAAGCCTGACAAAAATCTAATTTTTAGACAAAATCTAAAGCACGTTTTGCAGTTTGCATCATATTTGATATATCAGGCTTGTAAGGCTCATACTCAAGTAGGAAAAAGCACCTTAGTTTTATTCAGCAGCTGAAAATGAGCCAAAATATTTGCTGATATTTATATGGCCGAAAAGGAAGATGAAATTCTGGTCGCTTGTAATGTAAATCAATAAGATTTTTTTAATAACAGTATATCAGACTATTTGTCACTCTTTATCTCCCAATAATATGTCTTAGCAAGATCATCTTGAAATGCTTGGTTTTATGATCACTGCTGTAGTTTCAAAACATATAATGCAATGCAGTACAATGATAATTGAGCGATGAACAAATAACCGTTTCTCAAAAGCCTGATGGATCATATTTGGACTCACATTTTAACATGATTTTTCTATAACAAGTAAACTGAAGTTGATTCAGTCCAGCATCTTCATCTTAAAAATATTGAAATGGATTCTAATGTTTACATTTTTAAAAGAAAAAAAGCCGAGCATCCCTGACAAATACACTGGGCTGCTGGAAATTAATATATCTGACTCATCTTTTGGCAGGATATTGTGCGGGCCACGTCGTGATGGTCTGAGGGTAAAACAAAGCTCAGGGTGGGCTAAAGTATGATCAGTAACCCTCTCGCTTTAAGCTCCCTCCACTGAGACTATGAGGCAAGCAGTAACCGCCACTCTGTCTGTGTGGGGTGAGAGGCGTTTCGGATACTCCACCCTCAAGGACTCCAGCGAGTCGCTGCTGGACGAGCGCAAGCTGAGGCCTGGACTGAAAGAGGACTCTGTCATTGAAGAGAAAGAGCGGGCCGAGAATGAGCAGGAGCAGCTGGAGGCTGTGCTGGGACTTCCATCCTCTCCTGTGGAGGACACCCACCAAACAGGCAGCACGGAGCCCTCAGACCCCACGCTAGACTGCAAGAAGGGTGGTGGAATGGAAGCGTCACTAGTGTGTGGTGGGAGGAAGGGTTCACTTGGTGCTTTGCCCATGCAGCGCTGCAGTTCTCTGGGCACCACGGCCCCACAGTGGGTCCCCGATTCTCAGGCACCAGCATGCATGAAATGTGGATCCAAATTCTCCTTCACCAAAAGACGTCATCACTGCAGAGCATGTGGGAAGGTGAGAGATGCATGTGGAAATTTAACAAAGTTTAAAGGTATAGTTCTCTCAAAAATTCTGTCATCATTTACTCACCCCTTTCTTTCTTTCTTTCTTTCTTTCTTTCTTTCTTT
>NW_015548296.1:5902104-5904169 GCF_001515605.1 Sinocyclocheilus anshuiensis | reverse complement strand
TCTTTATATATATATATATATATATATATATATATATATATATATATATATTTAACCAAGCAATTGTTGATTCTCATTGACTTCCATAGTATGGGAAAAATATGGTGGAAATTAATGGCTACCAGCAATTTTTTGGTTACCAACATTCTTGAAAGAAAAAAAAAATTTTTTATACAGGTTCACCGTAAACCCTAACACTCGAAATAATTAATTGGTTTGACTAGGGCAAACTTAAACTAAATTGCTTCAATCACATGAACTTTTATGAGTTTTTAGAACTTTCTTGTTCTTTTGAGTTTACATCATTGACGCATTTTAAGTAATCTGAATTGTTTCATTATTTTGAGTTTAACGAACTTGTTTATGAAACTGAAAGGGAGTGTAAATGCTCAATTGAAGTGTTATATAATCTTTTTCTGCACTTGATTAATGTTAAATGGGAGATTTTGTACTGTTTAATGTTTTGCTAAGAGTTTCTGGTTTGTTTGTGGGGTTACCATCATGGAGAGAACAGATATATGTTAGATGTTCTATATTGCTTTACGCCAGGGGTGCCCAACAGGACACCGGCCCTCCAGGACCGAGTTTGGGCACCCCTGCTTTACGCATTCAGCAATTGCTATGCTAATCAAAGCAATGTGTTACCAATTAGCAAGTTCACAATTACTGAATTAGCTATAGCTGGTTGTGGTGGTCCAGAACACTGGAATTTCTAAATTTGATGATATCTTGAAAAATTTTGATATTAGATTCCATTTTTCGATACCACTTCTTCAGGTGGTAAAACACTGGAGAACTTGCACTGTACACTGGAGAAAAACTTTTTTATGTGGATTTGCATATGTTAACTTCCGATGTCTTTAGAGAGAAGTATTATTTTTCCCATTTTTACTGAAAATAGGGTTGTGTGAGCATTATGGAGTGTATGTAATATCTGTTTCATTCATATTGTAAGCCAGAAGGCGCCCTTTCGCTGAAACTCGTGTGCTTCACAGAAGTAATAGAACCCACGACGTTCCAGGAAATCCCTAATATGGACAAAGGCATCCAGCTATCGCTGAATAAAAAGATAGAAACGCTTTAACTGATCAAACATGAATACAATAATCACTCGACAGCGAAAATATATGGTTTATCTGTGTTCTTCAAGCCAGCTTGAGTATTTTCTGTAGTATAAAGTCTATTTATAATGCAATGCTAAATGACATACGGTATGATGTATTACAGTAGAATACTATTAAATACATTTTCGGCCTCATTCTATGATGTTTATTTTGTTTTATAAAATGGTTAGTTCCATTCCTCGATTGTGATTGGTCAGCAGCTGTTTTATTCATGATACAGCATGGCTATGACCGCTTCACCCAACATTCTGTGTATCACTGAGCAACACCCTTAGCAACATAAGCATAGCATCAAAACTCTTTCATTTATTATGTATTTCGGCAGAATTAACTGTTTGTTATTTATTAAATGAAGTATGAGTGACCCCTGCTAGCGTTATGTTGCATCTTTCATCTTTAATTTTGAGACCCCGCCCTTCCCACCATCTAATAAACGCTTCTCATGTGGAGATGTGTTGATGTGTGTGCGCGTCTGTGTGGAAGCCCTACAGTTTCCGAAGTGAGGAGGGAATATTACTGTACTTATTAGGTTTCTGTTGATTCTGTATGTCCATCAGTTTACACTGTAATGATGCTTGCAAACTCGCGCTGTGCCGCGACTCGGTCTGTTTTAAAACTAAAAGACGGAAAACAGATGTTTTCTCATGCTGAGAGATAAGCAGATGTATGTGTGTGAGAAAATATCATATATGGTGTTAAAAAAATAAATGACACAGTAGTTGAGAACAGTTCCTATTCTCTGTTTTTATTTGAGCTCCATAAGATGATCACTGTCAGGAATTTTTTTTTCTTTTTTTTTTGCGGAAGGATAGCATTTAAAGGGGTCATATGATGTTGCTAAAAAGAACATTATTTTGAGTATTTGGTGTAATGAAATGTGTTTAAGGTTAAAAAAAACATTATTTTCCACATACTGTACAGTATTGTTTCTCCTCTATGCC
>NW_015548296.1:5901354-5902045 GCF_001515605.1 Sinocyclocheilus anshuiensis | reverse complement strand
TAAACACACACCTGTGTGTGTGTGTGTGTGTGTGTGCGTGTGTGTGGAAGCCCACAGTTTCGGAAGTGATGAGGGAATATGTCTGTATTAATTCGTTTTCTGTTTCAGGTAGGATTCTGCATGTCCATATGTCCATCAATTTACACTGTAACGAGGCTTGCAAACTTGCACTGTGCCGTGAATCGGAAAACACGTTTTCTCATGCTGAGAGATAAGCAGATGTATGTGTGTGAGAAAATATCATATATGGTGTTAAAAAAATAAATGACACAGTGGATGATAAGAGTTCCAATTCTCTGTTTTTATTTAAAGTCGGCATGAAATCAAAATTGACAATTCTTATTATTTGTGAAGCTGATGCTTCACTTTATAGCACTGACACCAGTCATAAGGGAGTACGTTACCCTTAAACATTGAAAATATATTAGGATATTACGACAACATTACTCTTAGAACATTGCGAACTAATTTTTTTTTTCATGAATATGACTTAACCTGATGGAGGATGCACTCAGTCATTCAGGCTCTCTCTCTCTCGCACGCGTGCGCTGTTTAGGCATGTTTTGTGCCGTTGATCGTCGTCTTCATCCTCAATATAAAAAATAAAACATTTATTCATGCTAGGGTGTCGGCGGTGAATCCAGTGGAGAGAAATCCCCCACAACTAACTGCAAACTGGCATTCAGATCTG
>NW_015548296.1:5884160-5901040 GCF_001515605.1 Sinocyclocheilus anshuiensis | reverse complement strand
CTCTTTTTTGCAAGCCATGATGTCTCTCGAGGAAAAAAAAATATTGCGCTCGCCTCGCACGGTAGTAGCTGATTTTCTCATGGGCGGGCCAAATTCTCTGGGCGGGCAAAGCAGAGAAAGGGGAGGTAACCTTTCCCCGTATGACGACATAAAGGGAAGATTCCGGATTGGGCCATCTGAGCTTTCATTTTCTCAAAGGCAAAGCAGGATACCCAGGGCTCGGTTTACACCTATCGCCATTTCTAGCCACTGGGGGACCATAGGCAGGCTAGGGGAACTCATATTAATGTTAAAAAACCTCATAAAGTGACATTTTCATGCCATGGGACCTTTAAGCTCCATTAGATGAGGCATGTTCGGAACATTCTCTTGCCGTTTACTGTTGCTGTCAGGAACTGTTTTTTAGCGGAAGGACATCATTTAACGAACTTGCTTCAAAAAAGTAACATTTCAATACATACATTTTTGGTTTTAATATTTTCTATTGTGTGGTAACAGTTTTATAAAAGCAATAAGGTACTCGAGGCCGTGCTGTATCGTGAATAAATCATAGCTGAAGGGGTTGCAGGCATGACGCGACCTAACAACGCCCTTCAGCCTTGATTTATTCACGATACAGCACGGCCTCGAGTACCTTATTGTTTACATACAACAGGTTTATATGAACTGACTGTCAGAAAGAAGAGAGTGCGAGAAAGTGCAGCTTTATCTGTACTGCGAAAAAAACCATATTGAAACCGTTTTAGATATTTCAGTATCTATAAGCATCGAAAAATCAATATTTTTGATAACACTAATCAATCAATTAAAACCGGTGTGTACAAAATACAAATTTCTGCTTACTGAAATTTCAAATTTATTAACTCACAAAATTTTGATGTAACTGATTGCCTCAAATTTTTGAGTTTTGCCAACTTATTTAGGTTTACAATGTTTGAAGCCAGTGAGTAAAAGATAACAACATTTTCTTTTTTGTGTGAACTATCCCTTTAAGATGTCATTCTCCTTAAAACATGAACATCTACTTGTTTTGCAGGTGTTTTGTGTGGTGTGCTGTGACCTCAGATTCAAACTGACTCATCTCGGTGGGAAAGAGGGACGTGTCTGTGTCACCTGTCATTCAACTTTGATGAACCGTGAGTGTCGCGGTGGATTCCCCTGCTTATGAGCTTTCACACATTAGTTATACAGTTTCAATGATGTTATTTCATCAGGGACGCTTCGCAAGGACCAGAAGAAGGTCTGGTTTGCAGATAATCTACTTCCTCAGTCTGAGAGTAGAAGTGCCAACACCTCTCCTATTTACAGGAGTGTGTCCCACACAGAGAGGGCTGAGCTCGCTCAGGCGGTATGACCGGACATGTTTCTGCTTCTTCGCTTGTCTATTCTATTTTATTTTCCCTTTAATTTTTGTAAAGTAACTTAAAAAAAAAACACTTCTATAATGACCCTATAGAGAGGATGTTTTATTTACTTTATTTTATTTGATTTTATTATTTGTTTTATTTTAATTTCCCTTTAATCTTTGTGAAGAAATTTTACAAAAACATATTTACACCCTTGTCACGAACCTATAAAGAGGATATTTTATTTTATTTCATTCATTATTTAAATAATTATTTTATTTTGTTATTATTTTATTTTAAATTTCCCTACAGTCTTTGTGAAGAAACTTTAAAAACATTTTTACACTCCTTATGAGGAGTATATTTTATTTATTTTATTTTACTTTATTTTTAATTTCTCTTAAGTCTTTGTAAAGTAATTTTTATAAAATATGTATACACTCTTGTAATGACACCATAGAGAGGATATTTTATTTGATTAAATGTTAATTTTATCTAATTATATTTTATTTTTCATTATTTTAATAATTATTTTATTTGTTTATTATTTTTATTTTAAATTCCCTTTAATCTTTGAAAAGTAACTTCTCTTATAAGAAAAGTGAACACTCTTATAAGGACCCTATAGAGAGAATATTTTATTTTATTCATTGTATGATTTTATTTTTGTTTTTTTTATTTCCCATGAATCTTTCTACAGTAACTTAAAAAAAAAACACCCTTACAATCTCATATTGATTTTTATTTTATTTTTATTTAAGTATTTTATTTGATTTTATAAATATTTTAATTTTAATATTGTTTCTTTAAACTCTTACACTGGCCCTATTGTGAGGATATTTATTTTTAATTACTATTTTATTCAATATTTTATTTTATTGTTATTTAAATTTCCCTTTATTCTTTGTGAAGTAACCTTTAGAAACAAATATGTTATTACTTTTTGACTTTCTATTAGCGCAATGATTGTCAATGATTTTACACTGTAGGAAGTATCTGGCCTTAGAGCTGGAGATGAAGTCAGTGGCAACTCTACAAAACCCACTCCTCCAAAGGACCTTCCCCCTATTCTGACATCAACAGGGGTCAAAGGAGGTATGTGTCCTAATAAGCACACTAGTTCTGACTAATTAGGCTTCACCCAAAATAATTTTTCCAAACCCTCCTTACTTTTTTCTGTGGAACAAAAAGATTTTCCATATAATGAATGCATACAATGAACACAAGCAGCTACGCACCAAAAAATACCATAAAAGTAGTCCTTTTATGGTGGGAACAACACAAGGGTGAGTAAACAATGACAAAAGTGTTATATTTGGGTAAACCATTGCTAGAGAGAGTCATTATGAGATGTTATCAGTACTTCTAAAGCATTTCAAGAGTGATTTTGAAATTTCAGAGGCTGGTTCTTGTGTTTATTTCTGCAGACTACACTCTGGAGGAGAAGAGAACGGAGTCGTCGCTCTTAGAGGAGCTGGAGAGAGGTCTTGCAGCACCTCTGGTGTTTGTGCTGAACGCAAACCTGCTGGCCGTTGTGAAGATTGTCAGCTGTATGTCGCTAATGTCTCATTCCACTGCATTTTTGGTTTTGGTGATTTGACATGTGGAACTTGTGTGAATCGGTATGGTATATTATATTGTGATTGAAGCTGTTCTGTAGTCTGTCACTGAGTGTGTGTGCGCATGTGTGTTAATGATAAGCTCTGGATATTTTTTACCTGGTATGTATTAATCTAACAGCTGATGACAGCAGAAATGAATGTGACATCTGTCAGTCAGTGCATGTTGCAAGTCTACACGTTCTGTGTGTTTCTGTATGAATGAGTTTCATCTACTACACAAACTCAAACACACACGACGCTCAAAATGTTTTCAGCCCCTGCGTCTCAATATATGAGACATGAACACACAAACTTCATCTCCAGAGCTGCTCGGAAAGTAACTTTACAAGCTTTTCATTGTTTCATTTGAGAAAAAACTACCAAACACACACTGAAACTCAAAGATCTTCACAACAAACTGCCAAAATAAGTTTGTTTTAAGACATTGTGACAGAAATATATTATTGTGTACTAAAGATTTACTTCTCAAAATAATAATGATAATGATGTTATTATTTTTAAGGAATTTCTTAAATCACAGACAGGGCATCACAGTATGGTGAGGGGCGTAACATTTCCGTCACACGCTTGAGGTATTCGGCCAATCACAACGCACTGGATAGCTGGCCAATCAGAGCACACCTAGCTTTTCAGACCGATAAGCTGTGTAAAAATCACCGCGTTTCAGAAAGGCGGGGCATAGAGGAGAAACAATAATGTACAGTATGTGGAAAATAATGTGTTTTTGAACCTTAAACCGCATAAACACATTTCATTACACCAAATAATGTTCTTTTTAGCAACATCATATGACCCCTTTAAATTGTGAAAGTTTTTTTTTATTATACACCATTTTTGATGATAAATTTGTATTACATTATGAAGCACAGATTGCAGAAAAATAAAATGGAAAACAGAATTTAGGGAAAAATAAAACTGATTTCATGGGGCCCTAAATTAAAGCTCTGTGGAGTTTATTTATGAACAAACAAGTAATGGCTACATTCATTCTCAAGGTCTAACAAACATGTGGAAAGCATTTCCTTATATTTTATGATATGGAAAAGCTATAATGATAAAAAAAAAATCCATATTGCCCAGCCCTAACTTCTGATAACAATATGCTAGTGTGTTCATGTGATCACTAAGGTGTTTTTGTGCTCCTATAGATGTGAATCGGCGGTGTTGGTGTGTTATGTCAAAGGGCATGCATGCTGTGGGACAGCCAGAGGTGGTCATTTTACTGCAGTGCTTGCCTGAAGAGAAGAGATTCCCGACGGATATTTTCAATCATTTCATTCAGATCTACTGGGATGCCCAGACAGGTGAACCTTGCACAGGATGTTACTCAACCATAAAACTAAAGCCAAACATCTGCAATGTCTTGATAGTTCTTGATCTTGCTTTTTCTTCAAGCAGCAGGAAAGCTTCTGAATCACCTAAGTCACTCTTTGGTATCCCGAGGGTTTCTGGGTAATAACGAGCACGCTGGCTTTCTTTACGTGCATCCGACGTTTCAGTCTCTGGAGGGCCTGCCTTTACCTGCACCGCCCTTCCTGTTCGGGCTCCTCATGCTCCGTGCAGAAGCTCCATGGGCCAAAACCTTTCCCCTGAGACTCATGCTGCGTTTAGGAGCGGAGTACAGATGTAAGAAAGCTGAATAAACCTAAGATTAATATACACTGCCTTTCAAAATTTGGGGTCTTTATGATTTTATGTGTTTGAAAGAAGTCTCACCAAGGATGCATTTATTTGATGAAAAATGCTGTAAAAATGGTAATGCTGTGAAATGTTTTTACCATTTAAACCTGTTTTCTGTTTGAATATATTTTAAAATGTGATTTATTCCTGTGATGGTAAAGCTAAATTTTCAGCAGCCATTATTCCAGTCATGTTCAAAGTTTACGGTCTTTTTTTTTTTTTAAAGAAAGGACACATTAAATTTATCAAAAGTGACAGTAAAGAAATTTATAATGTTATGTAAGATTTCTATTTCAAATAAATGTTGTTCTTTTGAACTTTCTATTCATCAGAGATCCTGAATAAAATATGTAAAAAAAATATTGAGTTTATCAAATGTTTCTTGAGCAGCAAATCAGCATATTAGAATGATTTCTGAAGGATCATGTGACACTGAAGACTGGAGTAATGATGCTGAAAATTCAGCTTTTTCATCACTGGAATAAATTACATTTTAAAATATATTGAAATAGAAATCTGTTATTTTAAATTGTAATACATTTTGACTGTTTTTACTGCATTTTTGAGCAAATAAATGCAGCCTTGGTGAGCATGAAAGACTTCTTTCAAAAACATTTAAAAATCGTACTGATCCCAGACTTTTAAAATGGTAGCATACTATGATTTGGGACAGCTACTTATTTGGCATACTATTTAGTGTGAATAATATGCAAATTGAGATGCAGAGTTATGATTTCTAAGATCTTAACAGCTCTTATATTTTGGTCTTTTTTTGTTATTTGTTAACTGTCATTCTTACAAAATTAATAAAAACTAAATTGAGAAAAGCTCTGATGACATTCATTTTCTCTGTATGCATTATTGTATGGTCTCAGGAAGCATAGCGATTGAGTTTTTTGTGTTTTCTGCTGTCCTGTAGTCTATCCCTGTCCCTTGTTCAGTGTGCGCTTCAGAGAGCCTCTCTTCGGACCCGTCAACAACAGTATAATGAGACTCTTAGTGGTGAGACTTGTGACCTGTTTCAATTACTCTTTCTTGTCGTGCTGCTTCCTGTTTAGTTCATTTGATGTCTTTTAATTGATTTCCATTCTTTTTTGGTTCTCACAGGATTTCCGTTTTTACCGTTACACACTGCCAACAGTGCCGGGGCTCGTGGTTGATCTAGAGGCTAGAAGCACCTGTATAAGAATCCCTAAAACACGTCATCCAGAGGTACTATAACACCACGCTAGATGCTGGAATACACTATACAAATGTTTCCCCGATTTACAGTCTGGACAAGTTGATGTTAGTTGACAAATGTCAGAGCCATTCAGCAGATTTGAGTTGACCGATTTTATAGAAAATTGCGTAGTTTATGATGGTCCCAGATTCTGATTTTCCAGACGGAGGATATCAAACATGTTAGTTTTAGTGTTCACACACAGTTAGATTTACGGGAGTCACGACCTTATTCTACAGTCGTATTGACTCCCGAAAATTTCAGGTAGCGACAACCGCATTTACAGAAATGTACAGTGTGTAAAGAATTGAACAGAACAACTAGTTGTTAATGACGAGTTTAAAAGCATGTCAGAGTTTAGTCTTTTCTGTATGTGTGGTGAAGAAATCACAGGATACGTTTTGAATCAGTGTTGCCAGATCCTGCTAGAAAAAATAAACAGCAAATGAGAACAAGTCAATAATAAACTCAAATCCAAACTAATCTTGGAAATAAGCTGCATACCACAATATAGTGACCTGCACCTGCCCACTTTATTAACTCCAGAAACTGGATTGCTTTATGAGCCGAGCCCAAACAACAAGCCCAAAGATACTTGATAAGCGTTGCTTAAAATAAGTGGATATGGCAACCCTTAAAGAGTAAGCTCTGTGAAGTAGCCTTCCAAACATAAGCAAAACACAATGGCTCTGTGATTTAGTTAAAATCGTTGAACACAACGAGTCTTTGGTTGCTGTAATATCACTTTGGTTGAAAATAGCGGATACCAGACATGTGAGACGCCAGAACGTTGCAATGGTTACCATGCTTTCATTGCGATTTTTAAAGCGAGTTCTGTTCCGTGCACACACAAATCAATAATTTAGTGGATTTAGTGGATAACAAGGCCTCTGACAAAAACTTTAAATTATTTTATCGGCAAATTGGTTTTGAAAAAGACCGATAACCATAAAAATGCTTAATATCTGTGCTGATAATCGGCCAGGCCGATAATCGGTCAACCCCTAATTTAAAAGCTTATAAATAATTTTATTGGCAAATCGGTTTTGAAAATGACCGATATCGATAACCATAAAAATGTTTAATATTGGTGCCGATAATCGGTCGACCCCATATTTAAATGCAGTTGTCACTCCTGAAACTTTACAGTGTATACACGGCCTTAGTGTATACCAACATAAAATCATCTCAAATATAACCGTGAATTGTTCTGAATAGAAAATACATCAGGAGCACCATGGTATCATTTCCAAAGTAGATGGTAAGAGCGTGATATTTGTGGTTGTTTGTGCCTTGAGTATCAGAAGGTTTATCATCAAAATGGAGTTGAATAGATAAGCAGACCTGAGTTAAAGTGTAATTCCTTCATTTCTTTGGGTAATGAGGGTTTTGTCTCTGTCTCTGCTGGTGTTTTAGCTGCTGAAGGTGCTGAATAAGTCTAATGAGAAAGTGCTGGCCCTGGGCGCCTGCTTTAACGAGCAGGCCGACTCTCATCTCATTTGCGTGCAGACGGCAGATGGACAGTACCAGACGCAGGCCATCAGCATTCACAGCCAGCCACGCAGAGGTGAGAGAGAGTGAACATCCCAACACTCACGTCAGCTTATAGACACAAATATCTGTTGTTTCCTTGATTGTTTTGTTTTGAATATTAGTACAGTGGTCGAAAAAAAGTATTTGGACACATTTTGCACCTAGAACTGTATGAATTTCATTGCATAGTATAATAAACTATCAAACCTATGTATTTATTAACCCTTGTGCTGTGTTGAAAATCCTTTACCTGATTTGGTCAAAAATGCCCAGCCTTGTAAATCTCTTATTATTATCATGAAATATTGGATTTGATCTCTCTGTCACCTTGTTTTCTTCCAGTTAGCACAGGTTTTGTGTTTCCTTTTGGAACTGATTACCGATTAATCATTGATCTGAGTACCTGTGGCACCTGTAGAAATCAGTTCATTCATCCTAAGGGACATTTTCGTCTTTTTAATTTTTCGAATTATTTTGTATTTTTTAAAAAACGTGCTGCAAATAGTCACAACACAAACAAATAAAGAAACGCGCTGCAAAAACAAAAACAGGCTGCAAATAGGCACAGACCACATCGGAAATGTTTAAGGGAACAGCAAAGTGACGAACATGGCTGAGACAGATTTATCAATGTTTGCTTTGAAAGGTGAGATTTTTGTTTATTTTAACATCCTGATCATACGATTCCTTAGCTTTTTTTTTATGGGTGTGGTATCCTATTATTTAGGATATTTTTAGCCTAAATAATCTGACGAAATACACAATTACTGTAACTGTGAAAGGTTATGTAAGCTGGCCAACTTATTTTACAACTTCCCTTACAAAAATTAACCATAGCCTATATGGTATTAAAATGAATGAATGAATTAATACATTTATTATATAAAAGATAAATAAAAGCAAAAAATGGTTACTATATAATGGTTTCTGTTTTTACAGCGCGTTTCTTTATTTGTTTGTGTTGTGAGCACTTGCAACACATGTGCTGTCAAACTGATGAAGATGTTTTCTTTATTTGCTGGTGCTTTTTTCTATTTGCATGTGTTTTCTGAAGTTGCAGCATGTTGAGCTCTCTCGGCAATCCATAATTTTCCACCTGATGATGACATTGTCTCAGGTTTGCCCTATAGAGAAAAGTAAAATTCAAAATGAATGTTGTTGCTAATCATTGACATATACACAACTGTAATAATCCAAAAACAAACTAACAAAAAAATCTGCTTAGCATTTAGTATAAGGTAATGAATTAATTTTATGGTGTTTTTTCCTAAAAAAAAACAACAACAGTGGCAATGTATTAAATGGCATTTAAAGGGTTAAAATCCTGACAATGTTTGGTAGTTATGATCAGGATAAAAAAAAATGTCAGTGAAAGTAGAAAAAAATATAAATACATAATATTTTAATGACTATTTTTTGACACAGACATGTTTGTCTTCCAAGGAACTCTGTGTACCTTTTTTAATTGATGCACAAGGGTTAATTTATAATTTATTTAATATTATTACATTATTCAATATGACAAACAATATAGTGAATTCTAAACTACATCAACAAAGGACTGATTACTTTGTCTTTCCTTAAAGGCTCACTTGAGGGCGCTCTCTGACAGTCTTGAAAAGCGTTTGGTCGTTTGTTGACTGGATTCTCTAACTGAATCTAAATCTGTGTTTCTGTTTACCTTTCAGTCACTGGCTCCTGTTTTTTTGTGTTCAGTGGAGCACTCAAACCTTCATCAGGGTACTTGGCCAAGTCCAGCATTGTGGAAGGTTATGATTTGTTCATTTCTGTGTTTCATTAAAGCAGCACATCTCTTATTTTCCTAAGGCATTTATATTGTAGAAATAAATTTATGAGATAGTCTTGACTTTTTAAAAATATTTTAATTAATCATTTTGAACTCAAGACTTCAATTCAAAAAGCAAACGAAAGCTGTCATTTAAAGGGGTCATATGATTTTGCTTAAAAGAACATTATTTGGTGTATTTGGTGTAATGAAATGTGTTTATGCGGTTTAAGGTTCAAAAAACACATTATTTTCCACATACTGTACATTATTGTTTCTCCTCTATGCCCCGCCTTTCTGAAACGCGTCGATTTTTACAAAGCTCATCGGTCTCAGTCCTCCATAAAATGCGCTGCACACATCTGAATATTTGGGTTGAACTGTTCTGGAACAGTGTTGTAAACACAACTTAACCACTGAAGTGGTTAAGTAGTGTCCTCTTTTGGAAGACCAAACAAAGTAGTTTCGCTTTCGCAACGAAACACACAGCGTCTTCACAACATGGCGGCGGCCATGGCAGCAACAATAAAGTTACGCCTTCTTTCTTTGCGTGAACATTTGCGTGAACACTTCTTCCCACACAGTGACATAGACATGTGGGGGCATGTTAGAATGAGGCTTTTTAGGAGGGCGTGGACCAGTCTTAACTTTTATTAAGAATATTTTTTTGGGTTTGAGACTTTAGTCTTTGCAACTTTAGGGTTCTTATCTATTCACGAACAGCTTGCAACACTCCAAAGAGAAAGGAAAACTTGAAATCGCATCATATGACCCCTTTAAGGGACTTAAAGGCAATTTCAAGCAAATCGATAAACGGGGTGCACAAAATATAGCCTATGTGTGATTATAGTATGTATTCTCTTAATGAATAAAACATGATATTTCTTAAGAAAACACTGTTAGAAAATGTATAGTTATCATCAAAACACATGAAATGTACCCTAAATTATAGCATGAGCCCTATCTAACTTGAACATGTGCAGGAGTTTAGGTGTACTGTATACAGTATATGTGCATGTGCTAAGATTCCATGCATCTGCTCAATGTTACAGATGGTTTGATGGTGCAGGTAACCATGGAGACCATGGCTGACTTACGTCGATCTCTACGGGACATGAAGGACTTCACAGTCACCTGTGGAAAACTCCCCCCAGCAGAGAGGCAGGAATATGTGCACATTCAGTGGCAGGACGAAGAGCCGCGCTTCAATAAAGGGTTAGAGACAAATATATATACATATACAGTTAGTTTAAAGCTGTGCTGGTTTCCTTTCATTCTGCCCTGTATCTCACAGCATCATCAGCCCCATCGATGGCAAGTCTATGGAGTCTCTCACAAACATCAAGACCCATCAGCGCTTAGAATACAGAGCCAATGGGAAGCTCATACGCTGGACAGAGGCAAGCAGGTTTACCTGTGACTTGTGGAGTGTTTGTGTTTTTAGTACGTTTGCTCATTTTTAGAGTTAGGGATAGATATAAACCCTGAATCTTAAAGGGATAGTTCGCCCCAAACTGAAAATTATGTCATAATTAATTAATTTTTAAAATAAATAAACGAAAAAAATATATATATTTTCAGTTCATATATATAAATATGTTTCCATAAAAACAAACAAAATATTATGATATATAATTATAATATTTATATTATATTATATTTTTCCCACAATTTTTTATCTGACCCTCAGCACTGCCTTGCGGCTTATTTTAGTCAAATCAGAGTGGTATAGAGGTAAAAATATGGAAAATGGAGTACATTGAGGGCTTTTTTAATGTCTTTATTTTGATTTATGCTTATGGATTGAGTGCTTGCTGCATCTTAGTGGTTTTATCTAAATTTGATTGAATTTCGGTTACTGAAAATGCTTTTGAAAACCACTTTCAACAACCGGTTAATTCACGTTTGAATTTCTTCACAGGTGTTTTACTTGCTGAAAGATCAACATCCAAATGCTCTTAATAACCACACCAGCCATAACCGTCTGACAGAGCGTCTTGCGCGGTCGTTCTGCCTGGCACTGTGTCAGTCTCTCTGTTTACTGAAGGAGGATGGCATGACCAAACTGGCACTGAGGGTCACCCTGGACGGCCAGAAGGTGAGACAGTGATCATTTTGTCCACAGCTGTTGTGCCACAGATAATTTTTTCCCCCATTGTAATCATTTATTGGACACAGAGGTAATTAACCAAACAAAATAATGATAATAATAATCATCATTTTTAAACTAAAATATATTGGTACAATTTTAAAAGTACTCATATACATTAATTTTACTCAATTACTCATTTGTGCATAGATAGATAGGTACAATTAATTTTACTCATATTATTCATCGTGTATATAGAGAGTGATGAGTAAATGAGTGAAATAAATGCATGTGTATTTTATAAATTTGTGTAAAAAATAATTTACATTAGGTTATTGCACTATAATATAACGATATTTAAAATGTCATGTTTATATAACATTTATAATATTTTAAATGTCATGTTTATATAAAAAAGTGTTTATGTAAAAAAAAAAAAAATGTAATTAATATTTTCCAGATAATATTTTACACATATAATAGTTTTATTTTTCACATTTTCATAGGTTTTTATTGGGGCTGTCAAGCAATTAAAATGCTGTGCTGATCTAATTAATTGCAAATAATTATAAATATTTTTAAACTTAATATATTGGTTTTATGAATATAAATTTTAATGATAGTCGTATACATTCACTTATTTAACTCAATTACGTGTCTCTTTCTTTCTCTGTGTGTGTGTGTGTGTGTGTGTATAATATTTTTAAGCTAGATAGATATATTGGTACAAAATACTCATATACATTCATTTATTTTACTCAATTACACATCTCTCTCTGTATATATATATGTGATTTAGTTAAAAGTATATTTACACATTTTCTACCGGTGTCCTTCAAAAAAAACTAAATCTCTTTATTCCTTATCACATGTACTGTACCTCATCTATTGACTTTTCCAAGGCTGCTAGATTTTTGTATTCCAGAACTGTATTCTTCATATCAGATTGGATCTCAGATGTAATATGCAGACTTTCAGTTGTTGTAATCACTGTAGTTCAGTATTGTGTCAGGAGTGTAGCATGTGAGTGTGATCTGCGTGACTTTCTCCCCAATGACGCCAATCTTCTGCTTTACTATTAGTGCTGTATTTTGATTAAATGTCTGGGGTTTTGAGCAAAGGTCAAGACACCGAAGGACAAAAGTTTTCTTATCATCATTTCTTTAATCTTTCAGATGGAGTTCTTGGCAGGCAGTAACGGGCAGCGCCTTCCAGCTCCGTACCAGGAATGTCTTAACCAATCATTAACGTCCGTGGTGCAGAGTAACTCTCAGTACCAGGGTCTCGCCGCCTGCCAGCTGGAGCTCATCTTCTATATTCTGGAGGACACATCGTAGAGCCGGACCACCCACTGTCACATGTGCCAACACTCCCAGAAACCTCACGAGCAAAAAACCTTTGAGTTCAGTATCATTTGAGAGTGGAATGTAGTAGACGTCCCCATGGGGCAGCTTATTTTAGTAGTTTAGTCGATACCCTACTGCTCACTGTGAAAGGGTCTGGGGTTACAACATCAGATGACTTACCTAAACTACTAATATCTCTCAGTCATCACTAGAGGCCAACCGATGTATCATTTTAGCTGACCAATCGACACCAGTAACTATTGAATAATGGCAAAAATGAACACTTGTGGAAGCCCATTTCTGCCTCAAGAGTTATGAAAATATAATTCATGGTATTACTCATAATTGCAACCTCATACCTCGCGATTGCAATGATTTCTAGTAATTGATTTCTCGTAAAACGTTATATCTCACAATTTGGACACAAAATGCGACCGTTTCTCTCAGTTGCACTTCTTATCTCATGTGTGCAAGTTTATTTCTTTTTATTGCAGCATCATATTTCAATATTGTGACTATTTCTCACAATTGTGACTTCTTATAATTCGTCACTTTTTATTACTTGTTATTGCAACGTTAACCTCATATCTTGCTATTGCAACTGTTTCTCTTAATTGTGAGTTTATATCTCGCAGTTGCAGCTTTCTTGTAATTGCGGCTATTTCTCATGATTGTAACTTTATATCTCACAACTGACCCTTCGCAAAGACCCGCCCCCCCTTACTTACTGTTGCTAGGTCCGACAAGCCATGGCAATCTCATGTTCTCACACAGTGAAAAATACATCACACAGAGCAAAGAAGACCGTGACAATGCGCCGACAGATAAGACAGAGCAGGTTACTTTTGGTATGAAACAAAGTCTCAGCTTTCAAATGTTGTCATTTTGTACAAAATTCAAACAATAAATGCCGTTTTGTGGCTCTTTAATGTGTTGTGACAGATTGGTGTATTGCCTCAGTTCAAGCAGCATGTGAAACGATCGTCTCTTCCTCTTTACTAGATATAGCGCAAAATAAACATGAATGAACATCAGAAGGTATCTTGTTTCAACCGCGGAAAGACGTCAATTCAGTTTTTCAAGTTAAAGTCCGATACACCACCATGGTGTATTGATGTCTTTCTACAGTTAAAACAAGATACCTTCTGATGTTCATTTCACGCTATAACTAGTAAAGAGGAAGAGACACTTGAACTGAGCTCTACAGCGATCTGTCATGACACATTAAAGAGCCACAAAACAGTATTTATTGTTTGAATTTCTTTAAAAAATGACAAATTTAGAAAGCTGAGACTTTGTTTCATAGCAAAAGTAACCTGCTCTGTTTTGTCTGTTGTCAGTTTCCTCTTTGCTCTGCCATGTATTTTTCACTGCGTGAGAACATGAGCTGTGGTGTGAGGGCACCATGGCTTGTCGGACATAGCAACAGTAACGAAGGTGGGTGGGTCTTTGCGAAGGGTCAAATGTGACTTGTAATTTCGGCTATTTTGCGAGTTCTTTAATTCTTGTAAAACCATTTCTTATAATTACGACTTTGAATCTCGTAATTGCTACTTTTTATTACTAATAAATACTACTTTATTTCCACCAGAGTAAAAAATAACGTATAACTGTATTTCTATTAACTGCAACCTCATAGCTCGCTATTTTGACTATTAATTTTTTTACTCATAATTATGATTTTATTTCCACCTCAGAGCAAAGTGTTAATTATGACTATATCTCACCGTTGAAACATTCTAGTAATTTAATAATTTAAATGCGACTTTATTTCTTAGAATCTAAACTTCACATCTCACAACTGTGATTCTTTCTCATAATTGCAATTACTTCTCAATCGCAAAATCGCAACATTTATGTAATTGCAACCTTGTGTCTACCAATTACGATTGTTTCTCGCAACTGTGACTTCATGTCTCTCACTTGTGACCGTTTCCTATAATTGATTTATTTCTCATAACTGAGACCGTACAATACCTCATTATTGCAAATTAATTTTTCCAAATTTTTTTCTTCTTATTTTAAAATTTTTCTACTTAATTACTTTTTTTAAACTTTGAGGCAGAAATAGGCTTCCAGATTTTCTAGAGATCGACCAAAGCCTCCTGTGGAGAATGCTTGGTTTGTTGTGCTGTGACTACACTAAAAAACAGAGCCAGACACAAGACAGGATATGAATTTGAATTCTTACATTAACCAGTATACTTACTGACTCATCAAAGTCAGTACTGCATTTCAGAGGGTTAAGTTAAAGTTTCGCATTCACAAGAACTTAAATGTTAACGATTTCAATATTCCGATACCACAAAACCCATTATCGGTCGACCTCTAGTCATGGCCAAAGGCTCATCTGTGACAAATTGACATAGCTGTCTGTAGTTTGTACTGTAGTCTGGACTCTTTCTGTAGACCTCAGCTCGGTCAGAAACAGGATTTGAAACTTGAGGCCTGAAACATGCTGACAAATGAGGACCAAAGTACATGAAATTCCAGAGTGAATGAGATTTATGAGCATGACGTGATATTGGAGAGAGACTCCGTTTCTTCTAGTCTTCCACATGTAGAACTCATTGTAGCCTTGGCGATCTCTGTTGTACTTGCTGATAGAGTCACTGTACAAATCCCATGTAACGCCCTGTTCTCCCAGCTTGCCGAGAGGAGCGCCCTGACCTCTGCCCTACATTAACGCACACCTGCCTGGAAAAAAAGGCACTAGGAATTCAGCCAAACAAACAAAGACGACGCTTGGATAAACAGGAGCGAGAATTATACGCACAAACTCTCGTGCACTGTGAGCTCGAAGTCATTTGTTCCTACGTGACCTCGTTGAACTGTCTTCTGACCTCCCTCACACACACACACACACACACACACACACAGCGTAGGATGCTTGCTCATCTGGTCTTCCTCTGTTGCTTTTCAGGAACTGAATGGACTTTTTGTTTACACTCAACATGCTGCACATACTTGAGATGACAAATGCAGATTATGAAGGAGTAGTGCGGCATGCACACACTGCGTTTCTTCATAAAGTGCATCCGATGAAAGCTGACCGACTGAACCCAAAACACGAGAAACGACAAGAGCGAAGAAGCAGAGGTACTCTTGCATTCTTGTAAATGATTAAAAAGTATTTTAATATGTCAAGCATTTGCATTGGAGACGCCACGTGCAAATTTCAGCTGGAATTATAGGTCAAATGACTTGCACAAGTTTTATTCAAGAAGGAACTACAATGTGCCATCAAACCGCATAACGTGAAATAAACAGATAACTCTGCATTTTAAAATGGAATTTATTTTTTGTATTTGATTCAAGAGTAACTATTTTTTACCGTATCAATCCCGTTAGTTTATAAGGTAAAACTATTTACAGGTGTAATTCAAGTTTACTGATGTTGACTGTACAGTGTCTGCTATTGGAGAAGTATGAAACACACATGGGGGGTGTGTGTGTGTGTGTGTGTGTGTGTGTGTGTCTGTGCCCATCTGTGGATTCATTCTGTTGAGATGAACCTCATGAGCAACATCAGCGGAGGATGGATCCAGTCAATACTATTCCTCTTCTCTTCATACATTGTGCTCAATAATTATTCTTTAGATTAATTTATGACAAAAACAAATATACAAACGGGGTCAAACAGATTCATATCCCCATGTACTTATTTAATGTACATATTAAAAAACAAAAACAAGATTTGAAAACGAAAAGTCCCAAAACACTCTTTGGACTCCATAGGGCTTGGTGCAGGTTCTCCTGGTCATCCGTTTTGGGTCTTCTCTTCCTGAGCTCTCAGGCTTTCTTCATCTTGCCGTTGTGAGTGCTTCCGTTCTCGTGGTGTTTCTTCCCGTTGCTCAGGCCGTTTTCGTGCACGCCATGGCCGTTTGAAACCACCGATGAGCCGTTGGCGACTGTGGTGGATCCGTTGGCCGTGCCGTTCTGGGCGAGCTGTTGGGTGTTCTTTGGTAGCCTCTTGCCTTTCACGTACGCCTGGTACCAGAAGTTAGAGAACAGCACGAAGAAGAAGGTCCCGTACATCCAGATGAGGTGGATGAACAGAGGCACCTGGTAGCCGCAGCTCTCCATGAAGTACCACTGGGTTACGTGAAGAGACACCAACACAAACTGAGTCTGTAATGAAGAGTAAGAGGGTCTAAGTGTCTGGAATACACAGTCCTTTAATTATTCATAACTAAATGTAATGAATTACTAAATGTTATATATATATATATATATATATATATATATATAAAAAC
>NW_015548296.1:5833874-5883661 GCF_001515605.1 Sinocyclocheilus anshuiensis | reverse complement strand
TTCATTGATTGACGGATTCTCTTCAATATAAAGATGTAAATGTGATGCAACACTCTTTTATTAATGCTTTAGAGATTGGCATCAATACTGATTGATTTATTATATGATTTATTAAATGATGTGTATAAGCAAAGCCTAACTGGCATGTCTTCTTCAACACTTTTAAAATTACCAAAAAAAATATATATTAAACTATTAATTAAAATGCAAAATATGTGTGTGTAATTAGTATATATATTATATATATATATATATATATATATATATATATAAAAACACACACACACACACACAAAGTGGTGGCAAAAATGATTAGAGCACTAGTATTTTTACCAGCTAAAAAATGGTTTTAAGTCAGTTATTTCTTTTGCTGTAGTGTCTGTAGGAAATATCATTTACATCTAATTTCATTGTAAAATAAAATTGAATAATAAACATTTATAAAATTAAATTTAGTATACTAATTTATTTATAATACATACATACTAAACAGACCAAGATTTAAATTTAACAGCTCACTTGAGTGGATTATGTCTATGAATAATGACTTACATTTCAATTTGCTTCTCAACTTCAGAAGTCTTGAAATATAGGTCACTGGTTGAAAATTTTTAAAGATTTTTTTTTCTTTTAAATTAGCATTTTTATCAGGCTTCTTTGTTTAGGTTCAGTAATTTCAATGTAATGGCAAAGAAAAAGTTATTAGTTTGTGAATGCCTTATTTTAAAAAATGTCCAATGTTATTTTCATAGGAGCAAGATAAAAGAAAAATCTTAGACGGACTGAAGAGGTTTTTGCATCTGAAGTCGATATATGGGTAGTTAACAAATAGGCAGTAAAAAATGCTTTTTTTGTAAAAGACCTTTTTTGAAAAAGAAATGCATATATTTATGTAGTGTGAAGTCTGATCTTTGAGAAAATATAAAGGGTCACTAACTTCGTCAATTCTTTCACTGCTTTAACATTTTTACTGAACTGTACCATGAATTTGTCCTATGGTGTGACAGCAAAAATTAAGAAAAAAAAAAAAAAACAATACATAAATTGCATGAGAGAGATTTATATTCATTGTAAGACACTTATTTTCATATAGTGCTATTTATTTAATATGAAATTATAATTAACAATTTTTCCCCCATGACTTGGACAATTTCAAGACAAACTTTGACAACAAGACAAACTTTGCTGTCATTCGTTCAAAACTTCTGAAAATTATACCATTTTTAGTTGAGTGATATTTGTATCTCCCCTATTGCAATACTCAACTGTTTTTGAAAGATATTTTGAGATAAAAACCAATCTGTGGTTCTTTTATGTGTGTAACACCATAGGACATTACGTCACACTAAAGGACGGAAATGGTAGTTATTAAGTTATTTCTATTTAATTTTGAACATGTCAAAGGAGAAAGAAAGGTTCATTTTGATACAAACAATATCAACATGTTTTTTTAAACAAAACAAAAAAAGTTTATCATCAACAAAATTCAGTCTCTTAGTCAATCAGTATGTTACTGAAACTCTTCTAGCCCCCCCCTTATTTATCTTATCTTAATTATTTAATTAATTATCTTATTTAATTATTTAAAATGCTTCTTAAACAGACCTTGTCCTGTGGTGTGACATCTTTGTCCTGTGGTGTGACAGAACAGGACATTTTCTGTCACACCACAGGGCGTTTCAGCCTTTTACTGTCAATTAATGACCTTGTTATTCTAAGCTAACCTGTCATTAGCGGTTAGCAAGATACATTTGCATAATTTTCCATGATTATGTAGTTTAACATACAGTTTTTAATTAAAAAATATAATTTAGGGGTGTCACACCAAAGGACAACAAAACGTAACACTTTTGTAGTGGTTCTAAAAAAAGTTAAATATTTGAACTATTCTGAGAGAAAAATTGACCATGTGCACATGTCATGGGCTTCAGTAACATAATCATGAAAGGGGTCCTTCAACATTTATAAAAGTTGTAATTTATTGAACCATGCTTGAGACAGTCACACCATAGGACAATTTTGAGATTTGGCTCAAAAATGGAAAAAATCTAATAACACTGCAGCTTTTATACCAACAGGTCCATGTAGGACAAAGAAATGTTTAATGATTTACTGCATTTTAAATAACTACAATATTAATTATATTCATTTTTATCTTGTGGGACAGTGAAAATGCCATGTCACGTCAACAATATATATATATATGGATAAAAGCGTCTGCTAAATGACTAAATGTATATATATATGTGTATGTGTGTGTGCTGTCAAACGATTAATCGCAATTAATCGCATCCCAAAATAAAAGATTTTGTTTACATAATATATGTATGTGTACTGTATATATTTATTATGTATATATAAATACACACACATGCATGTACATATTTCAGAAAAATTATGTTATGTTTATATATTAAATATATTTATATATAATATAAATGATAGGAATATAAATATAGACATGTAAATACATGCAAATATTTTCAAAACATATACTGTGTGTGTGTGTATTTAAATATACATAATAAATATACACAGAACACACATGTATATTATGCAAACACAAACCTTTATTTTGGATGTGATTAAATCGCGATTAATCGTTTGACAGCACTAATATATATATATACAGAGCCTGACAGCTATGGTCACTTACAACAGTCGCTGCATTTTGAAGATTGTTCATTTTGGCGTTTTGTGCAAAAGAAAATGGGTTTGGAACAACATAAGGGCGAGTAAATAAAGACATTTTTGGCTGCACTATCCCTTCCCCATTATCATGGGTGAGATTTATACTGCTCTACAGACCAAATGAACATACCAGCTGAATTGCAGTCATGTATTTCTTCCACCAGAGGAACTTCTGGAAGCGAGGTCCTGCAGCAGAAAGGCCGTAGTAGAAGTACATGATCACATGGACACAAGAGTTGATCATGGCATGGAAGGAGCCCATTCCACCTGCAAGAAGCATTACAGCAAGTCTTAAAGTCACATATGGTGATAATATATCAAGTTTATGACATTAATGATGATAAGCTCTGGACATTTTCACTTGATATGTATTCATCTAACAGCTGATCACAGCAGAAATAAACACGACAACTGTCAGTCAGTGCATGTGTCTAAGTCTGCATGTTCTGTGTGTCTCTGTGTGAATGAATGGTGTAGTTTCATCTACTACACAAACTCAAACACACACAATGCTCAGTGTTTTCACCATTGCGTCTCAATATGAGACATAAACACACAAACTTCATCTCCAGAGCTGCTCGGCGAGTCACTTCACCAGCTTTTCATCATTTCATTTGATAAAAACTACCATCAAACACTAAAACGCAAAGATCTTCATGACAAATCTTCAAAATAAAAGTTCAGTTTAACTTGAAGAAATTATGACAGAAGTATTTTAAACTCTATACTAAAATACTTTACTTCTCAAATAAGTACTAATAATATTATTATTGTTAAGGAATATCATAAAACCAAGATATTTTTTCATTAATGTTAATGCATACAATTCAGTTGTGCAGCATCTTATAAATTAGAATCCAATGTTTTGTTGGAAATTGTTATACTTTAATTTGATTCAGTTTTAAAAGATTCTTTAAACTGTTCAGTTCATTAAACAGTTTTTAAATGATACATTTGTAATAAATCATAAAACACAGAATCAGTAAAAACATAAAATGTAAAAAACTGAATTTAGAGGAAAATAAAACCTAATTTGTCATTTATTCTCAAGATCTAACAAACGTGGAAAGCATTTCCTTCCTCATCAATGGTAAATTAATATCATTATAAAAACTGATACTGTATATGGAAAAAAGTACGATAATATTTTATCATGCTGTAGGCAGTTTAACAACAGACTCCAATGACCATCAACACCAAGAGCTTTATTTACAAGAACCATTAGCACATGCAAAATCTCTTGGCTTGTGGAACAGCAAACCCATCTCTGACTGGAAGAGAAATTGGTCAGGTTGACGTCACTGAGACGGCACGTGCCGATCATGTAAAATACCTGCTGACTGACTCTGATCGACTCACCTGGTGCGTAGCTCGCACCCCACCACCACGTCCAGGGCATGAAGGAATGGTGGAAGATGTGCAGGAAGGTGATCTGACTGTGTTTCTTACGCAGCACAAAAAACACCTGAACAGGACGAGAGCAGCATTCATCACTTCATGAACCAATCTGTTTCAAATCAGCCGTTTTATTCAAATCTTACCGTATCCATAAGCTCAATGAACTTTGAAAACAGGAATAACCAGGAAACTCTTGCCATCTGGTGAAAAAAAAAGACATCTTTAAGACGCCCGATTTGATTATTTGTGCACAAACTATGGTAATATTTGAGTATATTACAGGAAACGGAAAGCAAATCTTACTCTGAGTCCTTGAGGGCTGTTTGAATAATCACATGGGTCACATCTCCACGTGTATCCTGTCGCCCAACCCGACATCAAGAACTACACATCAAGTCAAAACAATCAATATATGAATTTATATTCGGGAACTGGTTTTGAGGAGCAACTCAAAACCACAATAGTGTTCCTATAATGAATAAAAATATAACACACCTCACTCTGAGTCACTGCAGACAAACAGTTCAAACACATTAGCCAGATCACACCACCTAACAGAACCAACATCTCCTGATTCTCACCTCATATACAATATATACAGACAGGCCAACCAAGGACAGGTTGTAGATGATCATAGCTTCTTTCAGCTGGAAGGGTTTGCGGTTGGCCATAAACCTAGGGCCAGCGTACAGAGCGAAGAAAAGATAAGCAAGTAGAACAGCAGTCATACTGACTGGACTCCCCATTAGGAGGTAGTCCTTCACCCGTGGGTCTAGAAAGAGAGAGGAACACAAAACACAGCACTTTGACATGTAGTAACAGCTAAAATTACTTAAAATCTTCTATATTTTATTCATTTATTATAACTGATAGCAGTTTCCCACACAGATCTGACTTATGAATTAGTGATGGAGAAATACACTACACTGACCAGTCCGATTAAAGCAGCAGCTTTACAAAATCATTCCGTATTAAGCAGCAGCAATTTTAGCTTCCTTGTAGAAGTTACCTTATATAAGATTAACAATCAATAATCAATCCATTTTTTAGTAAATGGAGTATACGGTCTAAAATAAATGTTAATTTTAGATAAGGCCTGACACACTCAAAACAAGCACATGAATACTAACACAACTAGCAACAGCAGCAAGTTGCATTGCGTTCTGAAATGTGTCAATCCACAACTCACAAGACTTCTACTACAGTCAGTTTTCACTTTCACAAGAGCTAATATCATGGCGGAGAAATGATTTAAAACATGCTAGTTTCCAGCTAGCATTTATCAATTTGTTCAAATTGCATTATGTGTATACCAGGGATGGAAACTCATCTGGAATAAAAAATTGATTTTAGCTTGAGGAAATCGGGAAAAACTCACCCTAGACTCCATGTAGTTTTTATTTTATATATACACATTTATACATATATATATATATATACACACACACACACACACACACACACATATATAATATTTAATTAATAAATTATAACAAACATTACTTTGATAATAATTAGTGCTGGGCAATGATTAATCGCGATTAATCGCATCCAAAATATACGTTTTTGTGAACATAATATGTGTGTGTGTACTGTGTATATTTATTATGTATATATAAAGACACACACATACAGTATATATTTAGAAAATATTTACATGTATATATTTATATTCATATAATTTATTTTATATATAAACATATTTCATATATAAACATAACATTTTTCTTAAATATATACATGCATGTGTGTGTATTTATATATACATAATAAATATACACAATGCACCCACATATACTATGTAGTCCAGGTGATATGTGAAAATAATGTTCATTTTTTCATAAAAGCATGAAACTTGGTACACTTGTATAGTTTACAGCCCTAAACATGTTCAGAAATGGAGCCATTGCAAAAACACCTCGTGGTTGCCATGGTGACCATTTTACTTTCCGCCATAACCAAATTATGTATTTTGTGTCATAGCTCCTGAACCGAACATAACACAGAAAAGGGGATGTACCCCATGTTTAGATGGTCAAGGATTACAATGATACCATATACAAAAACAAACTGTTCAGGTGAAGAGTTAATGGTGAAATCAGCAATGTGAGAAGGAAATAACTATCTAAGCATCACAGGATCACAGCATTTACAAAAGTCCATATTATGGCTATTAATTTTTTCGAACAGTTAATGTTTAATTCCATGACTTTATGAGAAGGATTACAATGAAATCTCAGAAGATGCAGAATGAAATTTCAAACATATTTCATGTAAACTTAATTTACAAGCACTCTCTGGAGCCAGAGTTGTCTATTATGTTGTCCACAAGGGGCAAGTCAAAGTCCTGCATGCGGGCGGGTACATGCAGGTGAATCGCTAATATTTGATGTAATGGGTGGAATAATATTTATGTGTAGGGTGTGGTGCGGGTGCGGGCCAGACGGTGACAAGCACAGGTGGGTTGCGGGTCCAATAACCAAGACTATTTCGACTGATTGACAGCTGTAGTGATTATATTAAAGGGAGTGCTCTTTGTTTGCTTTCTGTATTTAATCTATTCACAATTTGAATAAAAGTTTTAATAAATGAGTTTTGTCTACCTCATGTAGGAGATTTAATGCAGGTGTGGTTCGGGTCCCAGTTTTTATGTCAGATGGGTTGGGTATGGGATTAAATTAGTGTTGCTGTCTGATAACGTGTTCTAGTTAATTAGTGCGATTGTGGGAAGATCATTTCACCAGCCAGGAAAGGTGAATGAAAATGCCTCTCTGTGATGTTACCACAAGGCATAGCTTACAGATCTCAGGCTTCTGGAGGGGATGTAGACTCGTAAGAGTGAGGAGGAAGTAGGAGGGTGCTGAGCCTGTGGCTGTTCTGTACACAAATATCAATTTCTTGAACTTGATGCGAGCTGCAACCGGTAGCCAGTGCAGGGAGATAAAGAGAGGTGTGACATTGACTCTTTTGGGCTCATGGAAGACCAGTCGTGCCACTGCATTCTGAATCATTTGTCGAGGTTTGATTGTGCATGATGGAAGTCCAGCTAGAAGACCATTGCCATAGTCCAGCCAACAAATGACAAGGGCCTGGGCAAGAAGTTGTGCAGCATGCTCTGTTTGGAAGGGCCTGATCCTCCTGGTGTTGCGCAATGCAAACCTGCATGATCGAGCTGTCCTTACAATATGGTCCTTGAAGGACAGCTGGTCACCAAAGAATAATTTTTGCCAGGTTGAGCTGCAGGGGATATTTCCCTGGATTGTCTGGTTGAAATGAATGATAGAGCTGTGTGTCATCAGCATAGCAATGGTAGGAGAAACCATGTGCTTGTATAATGGGTCCCAGTGATGTAGTATATATGGTGAAGAGGAGGGGTCCAAGAACTGATTCCTGAAGAAACCCTGTGGCCAGTTGATGTTCTTTGGATACCTCTCCTCCCCAGGAAACCCTGAAAGACCTACTCGTGAGATAAGATTCAAACCAGTGGAGTGTAGATCCTGTGATGGCAGACAGGATAATCTGATGATTCAGATGTAGCCTTAACTGCGGGGCTACAGTGACCGACAGCAAAGCAGTCTCAGTTGAATGGCTGCTGCTGAAACCTGATTGGTTAAAGTTCAGTTGGTCATTCTGTGAAAGAAATAATGCAACTGTGTCTATAAAGGTGAACCAAATGGTCCATGCCATTAGAATAACAAAGGAACAGCATTTCTCAGGAACGTCTTGTAGATTGCAGGATCTCCAGTGGAAAGGTCCTAACAGTATTGTTTCTAGCCCTTTTGTCTTCAGGTATAAAATTATATCCCACAGACAAAACTTTGGGAGAAGCTAGGATTCATACAAGGGTAAAATTGTTTGAAGGAAGACGTGCTAACATCGCTATTGAAGAACTGTTACACTACCATCTTCAATAAATTCTTCTCCCCACAAGTACCCAAAAAGCGTACCCAAAGCGCTATATAAATGTAACAAATTAATAATTAAAGCAATCTTTTATTGTACTATTGAATAAAATATTAGTTAATTATCAAAGAAAGAAAAAAAATTAATAGCCATAATATGGACTTTTGTAAATGCTGTGATACTATGATGCTCAGATACTCATATTTCCTTCTCACATTGCTGATTTCATCATTAACTCTTCACCTGAACAGTTTATGTTGTTGTATGTGGTATCATTGTAATACTTGACCATCAAAACATAGGGGTAGACATCCTTTTTTCTGTGTTATCATGTTTGGTTCAGGAGATATGACACAAAATACATAATTTGGTTATGGCGGAAAGTAAAATGGTCGCCATGGCAACCACGAGGTGTTTTTGCAATGGCTCCATTTCTGAAAATGTTCAGGGCCCTAACCTGTACAACTGTACTAAGTTTCATGCTTTTATGAAAAAGTGAACATATCACCTCAAAGTTTGAACATATCACCTGGACTAATGTACACAAAAACTTTTATTTTGGATGCAATCAATTGCGATTAATCGTTGTCCAGCACTAATAATAATACTATTGTACTGTAAAATAAAACGTAATAATTATAACCATTTTATTTTACAGGACAACAGTAAATTTACAAAACTAATATTAACCTCGATCTTACCGTATTGGCCCGAATATAAGACGACCCTGATTATAAGACGACCCCCCTTTTTCCAGATGTACCTTTTGGAAAAAGGCTTTTTAAAAACCAAATCTTGTTTTTTCTCAGTAAAACACATTTTGTCTTCAATTATTTTCATATTGCATATTTTTCCTATTTTAATTTTTGTTTTGAAAGTATGGTAAAAACTGGTAAAATGTACCAACAATCACATTTAAAAAATATACACTTTTTGATATACCATAAAAAAATTTAAAAAAACAGGTAGCCCATCTGAATTAGGACATTTAGGCTATCCATCTAATAGTAGCCTACCAAAATCTTATTAACAGTAGAAGTTAAATCTTACTGTAGACTTCAAATCTGGGTACTGTCTTACGTTTTAAAATCACAAAGGGAGTTTGGTCCCATCAGGCTAACGTGACAGTCACGACTCATGCAGCTGTAAGGTTTTCTGCTTCTTTTGTTTTTTCTCGCGATCTTTACAACACGCATTACATTACGTATTTCATGGCACACTCGTTTTATGCGTATTTGGCGCCACCTATTGTTGTGGGTGTATTATTGACATGTCAAAGTCTAGACCCTGAATATAAGACGACCGCGTTTTTTCAGATGTATTTCCAAGAAAAAAACATCGTCTTATATTCGGGTCAATACGGTAATTTCTCCACTTTCATTGATTAAATCATAGAGCTTTTATTTGGGTGGAACACCTCAGGTAGACTGTTTTGACAACTCAAATTACCCTTTTTGAATTGAAAACAGCTATTTTTGTAGTAAGGTGTCAAGTTTGCCTTCCTGGTATACTGGCTAACACAAGATCATCGGCCATTAGAAAAAGAAAAAAGAAAAAAAAAAGGCAAAGCATTTGACCACTAGTCTGAATAGAATACATTATTTCAGTACTACTGACTATGGATTCATTTAATGTAACATGCATTTTTACCTCTTCCTGCTAAGAGGCTATCATAGACCTCCAGTACTCTGTCTTTCACCGTCTCCAGCATTTTCACTGACGTCAGCTTCACGTTTGACTACACAAAAACACCTGTGAGGGCAGAAACAGAGATGTTGTCAGTTCAAGAGTGTAATGTCACGTGGAGCAAAACATGCATGAATGCAGATAGTGTGATTCCTCAATCAGTACTTGATCTATACACTGGGTTTTCTACCAGCAGCTGGCTAACTGAGTTAAATGCAGTTGAAAAAAAAAATGCAGTTAAGTGTTTGTAAGGAATGGAATGAATCTCAACAGCTCAACAGCTGAGCCAGTGAAAACGAAAGACCTTGAACCTCACGCTGGAAACATGTGATGTTCATCTCGTGTCCGTTTAACATCCTCTAGCCAGATGCTTCTTTAACAATGAACCCACTTACTCTACTACTACTAAGACATGGGTAACAGAGTTATTCGATTTTCTGTTTATTCCAAATTCTGTTTCTTTATCATTTTCCATCTCCCTCTTTCCCTCCTCCATGTGTTTGTTTCCCTCTTGGCTGACATGGTCTGATGTTGGAGGTGTGGCCGCAGAAGGGGGTGGAACGACACCAGTGAGGTAATGCTTGCCTCACATGAACTTTCATGAAACGCTCGGTCACCTCCATTGAATATATCACTGCTTGAGCTTTGACGCTGTAAACACACTTCTGGATTTATACAGCGGACTACACAGATGGAGGAAGCAGAGTCTGCTCTTATCACAGATTTGTGTCCCGACTGAAGTCTGTGTAAACACAGGAGGGGTTCAGGTGTGTTTGAAGTCTCTCTTTTCAACAAAACAACGAACTTCCTAAATTAAGCTGTGAGGAAAGGAATGTATAAAGAACTACAGAAAACACTACAGCAAACATTCACGGTTTATTCACGAACCAAATGTTAAAGATTAACAAATGCAGTGAAAAGAGGTGTAAAAATTAATTACACACACATGCATGTACATATTTAAGAAAAATATGTTATGTTTATATATTAAATATATTTATATAAAATATAAAAGTTATATTAGTATAAATATATACATGTAAATAAATGTATATATTTTTAAAATATATACTGCATGTGTGTGTATTTATATATACATAATAAATATACACAGTACACACACATATGTAAACAAAAACTTTTATTTTGGATGCGATTAATCGTTTGACAGCACTAATATATACACATACACATACACATATACACAAAATGAGATTATATATTTAAATATTTAGTAAAAATAAATAAAAACCATGAGATTTTACATAAACTATAAAATACATTTAAAGAAAATTATGTATCAATCATATATTTACAAAAAAACTTTTATAGTTCATATAATATTTAAATAAACCATAACAAAGAATTAAATAACTAATAACAATATTGGAACAACAGTAAAATAAAAACCAGAAAGGCAAACACTCAAAGCTAAGGCTACTTTTGGGTCCAATTTAGTTCACAGACCCATTCAGTAGTTATGTATATGACAATATCATTTTATAACCGTACATTTAGATAAGATTAGCAGTAAATTACTCATTTACAATACAGAGATACAATGATGTGCCCATAACTGCTGGGAAATATGAGCCACTGACGCCATTGTCCTTCTGATAACATATATACACAGAACGACTGTCTCTCATTGGTCCAAAAAATTAGTTTTATCCAAAGGGAAGACTTCATCTAGCAACCAGAGGGAACAATAAATAAAAGGTCAATAAATGCTTTACCTTCCAAGGACTCACATGAACAAACAGTTCTGCCTCCCTGCCGCCCAACATCTGCTCTAAAGCAACGGTGGAAACTTCTCTTAAATAGCACCCAACATGTCTTCAACGCTTCAGAGTGAAAACTGACATACCCAGACAGGTTCTCTCACATATTCTCTGTGTAGATCCCTGGATTGGGGCACACAGATGTCATTTGAGATGGCAGTGATAGGCCACTGTAGGCCATCATGTACGTTCACAGACTAATGGGTTTCTACAGATGCTGATTGGAATCATGGACCATGTTTCGTCACACACGGAGGCGTTCATAGAAAATGTGCTGTGACCTTCAGGTTAACCTGCTTTCCGGTCGCTATCGCTTCTAAAGTCGGTGTGATTGTAAAAAGATGATAACATTCCTTTGCTTTGGGAGTAAAATCTAAGAATTTAAACGACTGCATCATATTGATCTGTGAGCGGAAGACCTGAGATAAGATTAGTGCAACACGGAGTTCAGCAAAAGGAAACGCAGATTGAATGTACACGCAAATGCATGTGAACTGACCGACCTTTATCATAATATTCCTTCCTTTTAGACTTTGCATTGAAGTTCACACAAAAAAAAGTTCCCACATAAGTCAAAAACCAGCAGTTTCAGAGAGTTTCTTATCTCAGAACGTGAGTTTGTCACCGGAATGAGCCTTCATCCAGCCAGGTGTGGTAGATCTTGAACATTCAGTTCATCAAATGAGGAAGATCAGTTAATGATCAACTGGTTTCTGTACACAAAGTATAGCGTCATCCTTGTGCAAAACACATGAAGTGACTAGGGCTGGGTATTGAGACAAATTTCAAGATTCGATTCAATTTCGATTTACAAGCTTGTGATTCGATTCAATTTTGGTCTCAATTCAAAATCGATTCATTTGGAAATACAGGCAATCAGGTGCAGTACATGTTAATTAACTAAAGAAAATCTCTCTAATGCTGTAAACTATACAATAAAACCAATTAGTACTATATTAACGTGATTTACAAAAACATTTAAACTGCACATTTTTTATAGTAAAAATATAATTATATAATTAAAAGGTTATCAATACATTTTTATTATACAATACATTTCTACTCCAGTTTGTTAAAATATAAACATTTGAAGTCTGTCATAACGTGAATTTATGATTTTTTTAAACATACATGAAATACTGAAGAACAGGTTAAGTAAATATATAATGAATATGTAATATAGTGCATATATTTAGCAAAATGCTTCTTTCTAGAGTTCATTTTTCTAGCAAATTTTCAAGGTCATTGTCATTGAATTGCTTTTATGAGGTAAATGTAACGTGAAATTGTTTACAAACCATTTCGTTGACGTCTTTCGGCGGCTGAAATACTATTTAGCGATTACATGAGACATACATTTCAGTAAGTTGTTCTGTTTCTTTAAACATACCTTATGATGTTCATTCATGTTTACTGCGTGATGTAACTGTAGACGCTGTACAGTAGACGATCTGTCGATCACGACACATCAAAGAGCACCAAAACGGTATTTATTATTTGAATTGCATAATAAAACCGACAGAATTTGAAAGCGGAGACTTTGTTTCATATAAAAAGTAGCAGATTTTCTGTTTGAGGCATGCTACAAATAATGATTCATTAAGTTCTGTCATGCTTTTGGATTTGTCTTCGTATTGTTTTCATATTTGTGGAACGTAACGGCTGAAAAGTAGTTTGACCAATAGTGTGCAGGCATTGTACACAATCGACCAATCGTGGCGTGCGAGAAGGCGGGATCTACAGAGAAATAGTCTTTGGAAGCAATGCATATACATGTACATATGAAGTATGAGGACTGTAGAGAGTGTGTCAACAGGAAAACAAAGTCAAACTTAGACATTACGGAATTTAGAAATCCGTTAGGAATCATTAGACAAATTGGACGTATGGTAAACCTGCTTGAACATTTACACACCCCACAGTATAGGGGGAAAAAATCCTGAATGCAAGCAGTGTCTGATCACGGTTGCCAGTGTGGGAGTAATCTAATTTTGCAAGATATGAGAGGCATCTGTAAGACGTCTCAGGATTGTCAATGGCTGTGTGGATGTATTGTGAGGTTTTGGCATGGCTGATGGAACATAAGCCTCAGCAACTAAATAGTCCAACAGTGGAAACTCATGGAAGCCACATCTAGACACACAAAAGAGCTTTGCCTGGGCCGGGTCTAATTGGTGTTTATGTCCCAGTGGGATGTATTTGTATTTGCATCTGGATTGACTCTCCTGATGAAACGTTGTGCAAACATGTTCTTGGGAGGAGTGCATGCTTCATAATGACAACACTATGAGTGGCCACAATGTTAGTATACCTCAGGGTTAGCAAACCTCTAATTTACACAAGAAACAGTGAGTTTAATAGGACTATATTGAACACAAACACAATTCTATGAAAGGTGTGAATGTGTCTTTATGAGAAATGACAAGTTCTAATACAGATTTTCAGTAATACTGGAGTAAAAACATCTGCAGCAATGACTGTAGGTAATTCTTTGGAAATGTAAAAAAAAAAAGGGTCTAAAAACAATTTTTAATGACTCAAAATATAATGTGTGTGTGTGTGTGTGTGTGTGTGTGTGTGTGTGTGTGTGTGTGTGTGTGTGTATTTATACATACATAATAAATATACACAGTACGCACACATATGTACTTATTATTATACGTAAATATAATGAATAGATTATTCTCACTAAACCATGGCATGTACAGTTCATATTTTACTCCATAAATTAAATAAAATAAAAAAAAACTCACATTAAAAATAAACTCAAATTAAATTTAAACATTATTAATCAGTGATTAGTCTCTCTAGTAATTCTTATTACTGTAATGGCTTTTTATTTTATTACAGTAAAGTTACCATTACAATATTTTACCTTGTCTTACTTAAATGTTTTGTTAAAATAACATTTTTTTTTTAGCATAACCGTAATGGGAATGAGATTTTTACATTATGGTAATGAGAATTTCAAGAAAAAGTGCTTAGTTGTCATGCAAATAATGATAAAAAATCGTAATGCCCCTAAAATAGACTTTAGTAAATTTAGTACTAAAATAGATTTTTTTAAGACAAAAATTGATTTTTGTGAGAAATATGACCCAGACACATTCTTCAAGGCTTTCACCAGAAAGCACTTCACTTTAGAAATTACCAGTGTCATTCAACGTCTAGACCAACTGGCAACATCACTGTTATTCTGTACTGAACCCGAATGAACAAAACCAGATTACAATCAACTAGTCATTCAGTGAAAGCCAAAGCCAAAGCTAAACATCACAACACAGCACTGGTCCCTAAAGAAAAGACAGGAAACAGAGACCAACACAGTGACCATTTATGGTAACAGCACCCTCATCAAAACTCTTCAAATGCAAAACTAAATCACCGTATGTTAGCGTTTAGGATGAGAGAGGTCTAGTCCCTTGTCCTCATTTACTCCATCACACTTCCCCCCGCTCTCTCCATCTCTCAACATAAGGAAAACATAAACCCATATCCGGCCCTTTAAGTCTGCTCTGTGAGAATTAGCGGGCAGGCGTAAAATGACACGGTTGCTAGCAGAGACACGGGGGAACCACCCTGCTCTCAGGCCGCCTGTCATGTGACCAGAACACATCAGGTCAAAAGCCACAGGCAGAAAAAGACAGCAGAAAATCACTAATAATTCATAATCGGGTTTTATCTTCTCTAGACAGCAAGAGACACGGCACAAATCACTCAATTACGATTGCAAAACAAGTTCACTTCTGAATAACACTTCCATTTATGGACAGAAGGGAAAGTTTTAAGAAGTCAAAGCGAAGCTGGCGAAGAGCAAACGGTAAGGGTGGGGTTACACAGTCTGCAGCAACAGGCATCCTGTGAGTGAATCATGCGGCGAAAAAAAAGAACACATTTAGAGTTAATAATAAACCAAAGGAAGAGAAGAATCATGCCATATAAGCCGTTTGCGACGTCTCCACTTTATTGTAATTGAAAGCACTAGGAAAAGTACAAACGGAAAAAGTCTCACCTTATAAACTCCTGCCTCCTCTGAGAGTCCTAATCAGTGCCGGCGGCCCGACTCTTATCTTCTCTTTCGCCGTCTGCCCCTCACTGCTGATAGAGAAAGAAACCAGGACAGCAGTAGTGGAGAGAGGGAGAGGCAGAGAGACAGAGGGCAGCAAAAGAGAAGGAGAAGTGGAAGGAAAGAAACAGAGGATAAGTGTGTGTGTGTTAGAGAAATGACTGTGTGACTGGTACGGCTGGCCTCCCGGTCCCTCCCACCCTGACTCACTCTGTGGATGAATAACTGGCACTGAGACAGCAAACTGGAAGAGAGAGACTGTAAATGAGGGGGACAGAGAACGAGCGAGAGAGAGAGAGAGAGAGAGAGAGAGAGAGAGAGAGAGAGATCAAACTTTTAACCTGCAGTTCAACAGCTGTGGCGATACGGTTAGTGGTCCAAGAACTGGAGCAGATTGAGAAAAAGATATTACATAGATAAGTTTGGGGTCTGAAAGAATATTATAATTTTATGTTTTTGAAAGAAGTCTCTTTTGCTCACCAAGACTGTATTGATTTGATAAAAAAAAAAAAAAAAAGAGTTAAATTGTACAATTTGAAATACATTTTAAAATATGTTAAAATAGAAAATTGTTCATTTATTGTGATTACTTGTGATGCAAAGCCGCCATTCCATCAGTCTTGTGTCACATGATCTTTCAGAAATCAGAAACATTTCTTATGTTGAAAAGAAGTCTGCTGCTTAATTTTTCTGTGGAAACTGATACTTGTTTTTTTTCAGGATTCTTTAAATAATTTTTTTGTAACAACGTAAAAGTCTTTAGCGCCACTTTTGATCAATGTAATGTGTCCTAGCTGAATAAAATTATTAATTACTTTTACAAAATAAATAAATAAATACATCTTACTGTCCCCAACCTTTTCAGTAGGTTTCTCAATACTGATATCAAAAAATCAGTTGATTGATCACAAAAAAAACCCACAAATATACATTACTATACTTCTATAATGTAGAACATGAAAAATGTGTCAAAAATGGTCAAATTAATAAATTTAAAACAAAACTGAAACTGCGATGTTACTGCATTTAACCTTTTTAGGGCAGAATATTTATCTTTATCATTACTAACTAGCAAATATCAGTGGTGTCAAGACACATTGCTTTTGAGATGCACAGAAATCTTTTGTAACATTGTGGATGATAAATATCTTTCATCTCTAATCAATATTAGTCTATTCTTCTAAAATGGCTTAAATGTCTAGACATGTTTATTTCACTAAGTAAACACAAGAACATGTATTTATAATTTATATTCATATGGATTAATATAGCAATGTATTAGTAATAAAAACAAAAGTAGCGTTTTCCCTAAACATTTTAAAACATGAAAATACAATGCAGACACAGTGAATGATTCTGAGTGATGATGCAAACAAATACTTGAATCTGACTGTTTGAACTGACTCACACTAATTAATTAAACATACCAACTGTAACACTGATTTTACATTGATGTTTTTAAGGGAGTTCACACTGAATTCATTTTCAATGTGAGTTGCAAGAGACCACAACTAGTCACATAACATGGAAAATCAAAATAATCACGATATCACCAATAATATCATCCCGAATATACAGTAGTGCTGGGCGGTATGACCAAAAATTTATATCACGGTATTTTTCAAAATTATACTGGTTTCACGGTACATGACGGTATTTTTTTTTCATGCATGACCCACAGTGCACCAGTGAAAATGGACCCCTTTCAAACAGTGTCGCTTTCCGAACGTTGTTTAAGCGACATACTGCAGCGGTATTGCGGTATTTTAAAATTTCATATCATAACAAAAACAAACACCGGTATTCAGTATGAACCGGTATACCGCCCAGCACTAATATACAGTATAGTGTGTTTATCGTCGTACTGAAAACTGAAGTGCAAGTGGCCTGGACCGCCCCCCCCCCAGCCCGTGCCTATAATATTATTCACAAGCCGAGGCGAGAAATCAGTGCGACTCAGTAATGATGAAGGGGGCTATTGTTGTACACCACCCGCTCTAACCAGAAGGAAACACACTCTGCAACACAAAGCCAGCATCTATAAAATCTCTAACCTTCATAAATACAAAAACCTCCTCCAGACCAACAAGAGCACGGACCTCAGTAACCATACACAGACCATTATTAAAAACACCCGTGTTTGCTTTGCATAACCTAAATCTAAAAGCTAAGCTGTCATGTTCATGCAAATAAAATGTCCAGTCAGAAAATAAATCTGCATAAAAATGTGACACATATACGGATGGTTTGGAGTTTGGACAGACCATTCTAAAATTCCCACGTACCTTTTTTAGTTTAGGTAAAGATTCATAAACAGGCTGCATACTCCATTTAAATATAAGCAAAGCTGTGTGGAGATGCATCTTTTGGGGGGAAAAAAGGCAACATTCGTAGTATAGGGTGAGTTCAAAACCAAAGGATTTTAAATATCTTAGCCTTAAAGGGATAGTTCACCCAAAAATGAATATTTGATGTTTATCTGCTTACCCCCAGGGCATCCAAGATGTAGATCAAACAGCAACATTACACACTAACGTTAAAAAAGTGAAATCGCAATCAACCACCCCTTTAACTCAAACCGTTGCAGTCTGTCAGTCCTATAATGGAAGTGAATGGGAATCACGGCTTTGAGAGTAAAAAAAAAACATACACAAACAAAACCAAATTAAACCCTGCGGCTCGTGATGATACATTGATATGTAAAGACACGAAACGATCGGTCTGTGCAAAAACTGAACAGTATTTATATAGTTTTTTACCTCTGATGCACTGCAATGTCTGAACTGTCCTGAGCGCGTCCTCGACAGCCGGCGCGTGACGCGTCTTCTTCTTCTTGCTTTACGGCGGATCGCAGAGCATTACCGGCATTACCGCCACCTATCTCTCAAGTGGACCATTGACACTCCTAATTGAGATTGTAGATAAGAGTGTCAATAGTCCATTTGAGAGATAGGTACAAAGAAAAATAATCTGCACACAAATGTTTATGATGTTAAATATGCTTCATAAATGATTTTTTTTAAATGCATAAACGTTTCTACGTATTTGCTTTTCACACTAGATAAAACACACCAGGACCGAATCTAAATAGACTTAAGGTCTTTGCACACCGAGTTCGAAATTTTCGTATGCGTTGTTAGTATGCGTAGTTTTTTTGTATTCGTCATCCTTTCCTATCAAAATGCTTGCTACAGATGCGAAAACGCAGAAAATTGAACCTGATCCGAATATTTTTTTTATGACGGATGACAGTTTCAGAGGCAGTGTGTAAATGTGATTGACACAACGTGAGGTCGTAATTATTTTTTAAAGTGCGAAAAAAAAGGGTTTAAAACTAAATACGAAGTTAAAAACTTCTACAATTTTTTTTACAATTATAACAATATATCTTACAATGACTGGATGTTTATATTCAAATAAAATGCTTTTAATGCTTACATTAACTTAATGTTTGCACCAATTAAAAAAAAACTTAGTAAACAAATAATAAACAGAGAAAGAATTGTCTACACAGTAAAATTGCAGCTCCAAAAGTAAATAAAATAAACCCCCAAAACAACAAGTTTTTGACCAGTCAGGTCTTCATCATGGTCAATGGCACTAAGGCTATTCATATTCAGACCTGATCTGTTTTATGTAGTGTGAACAGAAAATACATAGAAACATTCATGCACTTCTTTTTTTTCTTCTTGTTTTTATCAAGTCATACATTTTTGATATCATCAACCTCATGGCATAGTGGGTAAGAATGAGATGTCAGCAGCTATTATCCTAGATCTACAATACATACAACCACACTCTCAGCTTCCCATACGTCACATGCCAGTGATGGTGGTGAAAGCCACTCAAAATAACGTGATATTCAACCTTCACAGTCACCAATACTATAGCAACCAATGCAGCTACACACCAGAAAGTAAACACACTGATCTGATTTGATGACTAACAATGTGAACAGGAGCCTTAAGAAACAGCAGTGCAGAACTACCTCAGGATTTCCACACGTCATCTAATTTGACCAAAGACCAGTGCTGAAACAAACTTGTGATTCACTGCAGAAAGCTTTACACAAGACCACACCAAATATGAAAATCGGTGAAAATTTATGAAGACATATTCAGGTTTGGTCTTGTTCCACGATGTAGGGCTGGAGAGTAATCATTAACAGATTCAACAAACCACAGGGGACGGTCTACAGATGGTCTATTAGGAAATCAATAAAATTTTACTCATTAGCAGATGCACAAAGACTCCTCACATGAATGTTTTTCTTTCTTTCACGGTGACCACAGCTTAAACGGACACAACCGCTCTGCAGGACTAGAGGGCCGCTGGATATCAAGTCGGTGAAAGGTGAGATGCCTGAGGAGATGCGCTCTCAGACTTTGAGACAAGTTCACCAGTACAATACAAATACTTAGAGACTCATAAACAGGAGATCGGTGTCTCAGACTGTTCAAGCCTGCTGAACTGGTCTATCAACCCCCTTAAGGATGATTAGTGTGTGTGTGTGTGTGTGTGTGTGTAGGTGGACATAATTCAGAGAAAGACTGTGGCCATGTTGTGAATGGAATACTAGCTTAGTTATTACTAAATATTGTGAAATGTACACTGCATACTGCTTACAGGTATTACATTTATTAAAAAAAAGGAAAGAAGAAGTAGAAGTAGTTACAGGAAGTAAAACAAGCATTAATTTTTCCAAAACTAGTACTTTTTTATATTTAGATGTGCATGGCCCTATTATTAAATAACCCACTGAGTAATAATTCAAATAAAAATTAATGTGTTCATCAGTAGTTAATAAATTATTGAAATGTTGAGAAAACGCAGGTGGAATCGCGGAATCCAGTTATAAAAATAGAAAGAGAATTCAAAATAAAGGTTTGGTTTAACTTGAAGAAACCGTGACAGAATAATTGCTTAATGCAATGATAGTACTACTACTACTACTACTACTAATAATAAAATTATTATTAAAACATTATTTTTAAAGGAATATTTACCAGAATTTATTTAACAGAAAAAAATGTTAATACAGAACAAATGTAAACAACAACACAGTATTTCTGGAAAAAAAATAATTAGAAATAATGTTGATAATTAATATTTAATGAAACCATTAAAATGGAATCCAGAAAATGAATGGAAAACAGAATTTGGTAAAAAAATAAAAATAATAATAATAATAAATAAAACTGAATTTGAGGAAAAAATAAAACATCTCATAGGGCCTTAAAAATTTTATTTTTGTTAAACTTTTAATAAACTGCTGTTTAATATTGTAAGTTTCATGATTTCAGCTAATTAGGCATGCTTTTGGATTAATACAATTTTATTTAACCATTAAAACAGTCCAGAAAAATTAAAACTGAAAAAAAAAAAAAAAAGGAATCCAGAAAAATTTAAACGGAAAAAAATGTATTTGGGAAAAAATAAAATGGATTTCATAGTGCCCTACGCAAAACTGGAACTGGCAATTTTAGAAAGGAATACTGAAAAGATATAAAAGATGAATTAGGAAGAATCAATAAATTATGAATAATTTATTGCAATTTGTGAATAATATGCAATCATATAACAAATTAAATAAAGAAACTGTAGTCTGATGAGTATTTAAAAATGTAATATAATGCAATTACAAATACTTAATTTTTGTAATCTAATTACATAATCCATATTATAATCAATCTTAATCTATTACTACCCAGCACTGCATGCATGCATACACACACACACACACACACACACACACACACACACACACACACACACACACACACACTGCACTGTGGGACACAGTATTACACCTAGTAACTGTAAGTGCTGGTTACCTCACTTTTTGCTAAATGTTATCCTTGTATTTCATAGATGAATAAAATGTGCATACTGTGCACAAAATACTGCATGTACAATATACACAGTATAAATAATAGGAGTAGCATGTTAGTATGCTATTCTACCATAGTGTGTGAGAGAGAACGTCTCTCATTAAATCTCGGCACCTCCTGCTGGCCAAACAAGCCGTACTGGAAATGCACGGAAATCGCCATCACAGTAAAAGGTGAAATATGTGAACCTTCTTCAAGCATCTTGTCAGAACCAGAAAAAAGTCAAAGGCTGACAAGAGAAACGACAAGATGTTTACACAGCACATGGAATCTAACCACCCCTGCATGAACGTGACGTTTCATTAAGAGTCAAATGAATCTACATTCTCAGAAGTGGTAAAAGGTGGTCAATTCTTCAGGTTCACCTCACTGGCACGGCTGAGAATGTGTGAATGCAAGCGGTTCAACAGAACTAGGCCACAAGAAGAATGATCAGGTTAAAGCATTTAATTCATTCTTTTTGTTTTTTTGGGTATGCCCTGATTTCTTATCACCGTATTTTTATATCTACTGTAACTGACACACAAACACAGAAGCATCCACAGTTGCATGCAAAGGCGCAATGCATCGGACACCACGTTGGACTAGAAAACTTATATTTACTACAGTTTGTAGTGATAAAGATACATATTCTGCCCTAAAAAATCAAAACACAGTAACATCAAGATTAGTTTTATTCATTTTGATTGATATTAAATGATTGTTATAAATATAGTATGTATATTTGTTTGTAGTTATATATGTAGTTCATGTTTTTGTGATAAACTGACTGATACAGTACATAGATATCGCCACTGAAAAACCCGCTAAAACGTTTAGAGGCAGTAAATTATATTTTGTTTATTTTTTTAAGTTAATACTTTTATTCAGAAAGAATGCACTAAATTGATCAAAGGTGATGGTAAAGCATTTTACATTACATAAAAATTTGTTAAAAAATAAATCTTTTGAACTTCATATTTATCAAATAACCCTGAAAATAATGTATCTCAGTTTCCACAAAAATATTAAGCAGTGCTGGTTTGATAATTGATAATACACTGATAATAATAATAAACAACAATAATAATAAATGTTTCTTGAGCAACAAATCAGCATAGAATGATTTCTGAATGTGACACTGAAGACTGGAATAATGATGGTAAAAAAAACTAAAAAGCTTTGCATTACATTAATAAATTAACATTTTAAAACATTCAAATAGAAAAGTTATTTTAATTTGTAAAAGCTAATTGTTTACAGTATCAAATAAATGAAGCCTTCGTGAGCATGAGACTTTCAAAAACATTCCAAAAAAAAAAAAAAACCTTTGGAATGGCAGTGTAAATAAAAATTCTGCAAAACTATTATATGGAATTCTATGGAAATTTAAAATTAACTTCTACACATCTCAAACCCAGATAACAAGAAGTTACTCGGTTTCATTCTTTTGAACAAAACAATCCATAAAATTACTATCAGACATTCGATCTGCGAGAGGAACAAGACAGTACAGCTCTCCTCCGTCAAAGATGTGAATCAAGAGTAACGACACAGAGACAAGGAAACTACTCTCATTCCAGACAGTCAAGACCAAAAACTTGACAGGCTTGACAGAAAAGGCATTACTCCAGTTTCTACTGATTTTGCGTTTGTATTATTACTGCTTTTAAATGACAAGTTTAATCTGTAAATTGAATCCTTTTACGGCTCAACTAGGCTTTGGAGAGAAACTCTGTCCCCCTTTTTTTCTACACAAACTTTCTAAACAAAAACACTCTTGGTCTTCCACTCACCCACTCAGTGTACTCATGGAAATCTGGGACTATCCCATTACAAACGGATCTGCTGAGGTGAGGGTGTGGTTATGATTGAACTTCAAACAGAAGCTGAGTTCACCTGAGGAGCAACTTAGCAACATACAGTTGCTTTCCGTTAGGATCAGTATTGTATGCTGACAAAACATATCGTTATTTTTCACTTTATTATAGATTATTTCTATAGGACAAGTAAGGAAAGAGGTTTTCAATCAACAAAGACTAGGTGGGGATAGAGGTAGGACAGAAATCGTGAAATGGCTTATAGTGCGATTAACAAATCACAAAGGCTAAGATTTAATTATACACAACATGCGCCAAACATCTTCCCAAACTTCAGATGAGAAGCCCTTATAAACTGTTGCCAAAGAGAAGCTTTAAGAGGTCCCTGCAATTTACCAATGGTTTAACATTTGAAAAATGAAGACAGCCATGAAAAAACTGTATTGTAATTTTACAGTTGTACATTAAAAATGATTTTTCTTAAATACCCGATTTAAATATTACAATAGCATTATTTCTTGTTTTGCAATATTTTATTTTGTATTCATTGAAATAATGACAACTATTTATACTACAATGATTATTTATTATTATTATTATTATTATTATTATTATTATTATATTATAATAATACAAACAAGCACAGCAAATCTGGAAATACACGTTTTAAAACACAATACATTTTAATCAATTAAATTTATTTCTCAAATAATGCACCCCTAGATAGAGGCTAAACCTTAATAATCACTGCGCAAAATTAAGATTAAAAACTCCATTAAAACAGGGCTGTTTCTGATCATTAAATGAAAAAATAAATGAGCAATACTTTGCACAAAACAAGAATACAACAATATTATTTTTTGCCATTTTGCAACAGTAGCCTATTTTTAGATAAAAAAAAATATCACTTCAAAAACTTCAACATGCTTTATTAAAGCACTCACATTAGCCAAGCATATATTAAATTGTTTAGTTTACTTACCATTTAAAATTAATTAGATATGGTTAAATTAATAAAAAAACACATATAAATACCTTTTTAGATAAGTAAATCTTGCCCTACAATTCTATTACAAAAGGCTGTGACATGAATTTTATATTATTTCATATGAGATATAGGTATATTACTGACCTTTAGATATAATTTCCACATGTGAAAATATTATATATATAATGCTAATATTCAGTTACTTAAACTTGAATTTTCATTAAAATGCAGTGTCATTATGTTAACGTCATTATGCTCACTGGCGCTCCCTTCAACTTCAGCCCTGCATTAAAATGTAAACTATTCTGGAGGTCACAGAATAATTAGCACAATGCATGGGTGTGTGTTTACAGAGTGGTTAATAAATATGAGATGGTGTTGAGGGAATTGTAATAAGTTTAGGCCTGTCACGATAACAACTTTTTGTTGTGCAATATATTGCCCCAGAAATAATTGCGATAAGCGATATTATTGTCATTTTAAAGACCATTTTATGCCACTGAATATATAATCATAATGTAACAGCATCACAAAGAACTTGTATGGAGATTTTTCCATCTACAGATTTTTCCCTGACCATCATTTCTCTGTAAATTAAGGGTGCGCCCTATTGCTAAAAAAAAAAACACGATCACTACTTATCAGTCAGATGTCTGTATGCACAAAGGCACAGATCCCTAAACAAGACCATATCTGCAGATGAAACTTTTGTAGAAGCATTTTTAAAATTTGAACTAGGACCTCATGACTTCACCACGTTATGTACGAGAAGCTGCAAAAGGCTCAGGTGCAAGTGGAATGTAAAAAGCACGGTGACATATATATTGCGATATATTGCGTCACCAAAAATTATTAAGGTCATGTACATATATTGCGCGATAAGTCGATATATTGATTATTGCGACAGGCCTAAATAAGTTCAGTGTTCAGTTCGGAGGGGTGCTTAAGAAAACTGCAGGTGTGAACAGAGGGAGGTGGAAACTAATAAACGCAGCCCCTGTTAGCAAAACCACTCTTACAGGCCTGACTGCTTAAACGGCAAAAAACATGTACATTGTGCGAGTGAGTGACTGGGTGAAATTTCTCCCGACCCTTCCCCCACAGACACAACTCTCACACGGGTTGCCAGATTGAGGACACGGAACAAGAACAAACGCAATTGACCATGGAAGGCAATGAGGCTTACACTGTAGGTTGAACTATACACGTCTGGTCATATAGCTTTTTAGATGGATTGAAAGGCTTTTTAGGTTAAGTAAAATCTGCAATCTCTGACCCAGTTCATTAGCTGGCTTCCATGGCTGGAATACGCTGTGTTTTCCACCAACTGGCAGCCCATGGTGTTGAAATGGGTATAATGATGGGAATGATGGGTAAACTGTAAGTTGGCGGAATCACACAGACCAAAACAAAAACAGACATTCTGGCACGGGATGCACATTTTCAAAGTAGAAAAACGGGCTGCTTCATTGTTTTTCAGAGAAACAATGTGACCTTAGCATGTTTCTAAAAAAATCTGGAAAAATTATGGTATTTTTATGCTTTAGTACAGTCGAAAAAAAAAAAAAAAACATCTTCCAGCACCTTGTGTGTGCGTATTTGTTTGATATGTATGCGTGCATGCATTTTTGTGAAGCTTCAAAGCTTTTAACCCTCCACTCCACACCTATTTTTGCAGTATTTTTTTTAACTGTGGTGAGAACTAACCGCTGCTGAAAATGGGGGTTTCATGACCCTTAAACAAACTGCATGGGCCATACACCAAAACCAGCAGATAAACATCTGGCCTGGGTCAAATAAACAAAGTGAATACAACACATCAGTCAGCAAGTGCAGTTTCAGAGAGGTTTGGGGCTTTTTGTAGCAGGTCAGGCTAGAAGACCAGCAGAAGACACTGCTATCCAGACTGGGTGACTTTAAACCAGCTAAGACCAGCAAAGTACAAAGAGGGTAAAAATGCTCTCACATTTCACAAACTCCCCGTTGTTTCTCACTGAGGGCTTTACAACACATGGCTCCTCTAATAACAATGCACCATGGAACCATGGCAACCCGGAATAACGATAATGCCAAGATACAAATGTTTTGTGTAATCTTGCTATGAAGGGTCTGGTGACATTTTAACAAAGACTTTCGGCAGGCATTGTTGCATTATGCAGGTTAAATCAACCTGTCAGTGGTATATGAACATACATAGCCAAGAGTGTTTGCAAACAGTTTTTTCTCCATTTCTGTGGTACAGGAAAGAAAACATTTCACACATAGGCCTGTCGCGATAATTAAATAACTGTCTAATCGCGATTATTGTGCTTTTTATACAGCACAAGGGGGAGTCATACACCAAAAAAAACAGAAGAGTTTGCTTTTCATGCACTGTATAGCCTATATCATCTGAAGCCATTCCATATCTTAACGTGAGGGACAGAATTATATTTACATTGTTCAATTTAAGTTTACAGAAATTGATCTTCCTTCTGCTGCAGCTGTCAGTTATTCTCCGCTCAGCATTCAAACAGCACGTCACGTTCAATTATGACAGTCAGCACAGTAAAACTCTCTCTAAAAGATGATATATTCCCATTATAATACTTGATTTGTAGATAAAAGTCTGGGAATTCGCATAAAATGACATCTTGCTGGAGTTCATTGCTCTCTCATTCGAGTCGTTCGTTCATCACGTGACAGCCCCATAAGCCCAAACCCCAAGACTTGTCAGATAAGAGGTGAGGTGAGCTAATCATAGACTGAAGACCCAGGTAAACAATGAAATAATCTTTTCCGTTTCTTATAGCAGTTTTGTATTGTTTGTAGTGTGATCAACGTTTGCGTAAGTAGTAGACGTATTAGGGAAGTAACACGTAACATTTTAATTATATTTTGCTAAAATGAACGAAATGACTCGAAAAAAGATTCGTTCATTTTGCTGAACGAGACTCGAAGGTCCGAGTCGGTAAAATGATCCGAACTTCCCATCACTAGCTGTGACTTATGTTGCTTCAAGTGCACCATTCTGCACCCTGGATGTGCATAAGAGCTTTGTGCCGCTCTGTTTGAAGAGTTTCACATTACCAAAGTTTTGTACACAAAGATTATTAGAAGCTTTTATTTTTCTCATGATTTATATCTTATTTTCATGAATGTATTTTGTAAAAATACAAATAGTTAACAGAATAAACATGTTTAAATTGTATAAGCTGCACCAAAGATTTTTTTTCAAGATATTGTTTTTGCTGCTAAATTATACAGTCAGCTAGTTCAATTTCATAGCTTATATATTTTTATTCAAATGTAGTTTTTCACTGTAATGAGGAAGTGAGTATTTAGTGGATTGCGTTTAACAAAGGGTTTAAGAAAAGAGTGACCATTAGTTCCACAAACACAGTATTGATATTCTGTTGTGGCGTAGAAAAAAAAAATAGTGCTGGTGTTGGATCGGTATTGGCCGATTCTTAGAATTTGGAATACTCTATGTAATCTTACACTGCAAAATAATAACTAAAAAAAGATTAAAAGATAACATCATTATTATTTACTGAACCCTTAAATTAATCACAATTATACAATGAAAGCCATAAAGAACAGACAATTAATCGTGATAATCGTCAAAGCCCTAAAACACACAATTAATCGCAATAACAGTGACTGTTTTTAGACAATTAATCGTCAGCCAAATTTCATAATCGTGACAGCCCTATTCACACACATACTTCATCACTGCACCAAAATAACTTAAAGCCCAACCAGTCTGACACACAGTCCCTGTCAGGCCTCCAAAACCTCAAAAACACTAAACTAATCTGTCAAAACAGGTGCTCAATTCAACAGCCAGTGCAAGAACTCCTTAGTAACAGAAACCTGACCCAAACGTGAAAATTGTGATCATTTACTCACCCCAATGCTGTTTCAAAGTTACAACTTTTTATTTCAAATGCAATGAAAGTGAACGGGGACCAGGGACTGTCAAACTCCAAAACATACAAATAAATAAATCACACTGCATACTGCAGCATATTGCATGTTTTCTGAATTCGGTGAATAGATGAACAGATTTGTGTGAGGAATAGCCTGTAATTTAAGTTATTCACTGAAAATCTGATCAACAGCCACGGTCACCATTCATTTTTAATGTATGGAAAAGAGCAGCTTGGAATTAGGATATAAATCTATTTGTGCTCCACAGAAGAAAAGGTTATACAGTGTTTGAAAGACATTTAATTTCTGGGTGAACTGGGCAAAAATAAGAAGTGACCAATAAACAAAACCGAAATCCAGAGCATTAAATGGATGGTTCACTCGAAAAATAAATTCTATCATCAATTACCCATCCTCAAGTTGTTACAAGCCTGTATGAGTTTCTTTCTTCTGCTTAACACAAAATAACATATTTAGAAGAATGTGGGTAACCAAACCATTTTGGTCTCCACTGACTTCTATATATATATATATATATATATATATATATATAAAAACCTTATGTAAAACAACTGGGACCAGAATTTTCATTTTTGAGTGAACTAACCCTTTAAGTGAAAATTGTAAATGACCATTTTACTAAACGTAATCCAGAATATTAAATGGATAGTTCACCAGAATTTACATTTTTAGGTGAACTGTCCCTTTAAGGTTGCTTATATTAAAAGGAAGCACTGAATTTTTAAACAAACAAAGAACACCACTGTGCACTGTATGCCACTATTTGTGTCAAAGAAATGAATAAAGTACTCAGAAATATTTCAAAAGGTGCTCTCCCTGAAATAAACCAGATGCCAGACTACAGGAGGAGACACTGAAAAAGCGTGCGAGCTGTCACATTAGGTAAGAGCTCTGACACGTCTTACTAAGTGCTGTACAATGAGAGGAATGACTGAGGAACGAGTATGTCATAGGGGAATGCCTCGTTTCAGGAATGAATGGAATTAAACTACAATGTAACTGTTTGATTCAGCAAGGCCAAGAAACGTGTTTGGAGTGCAGGAGTGTGGAGTGTCAATGACACATGCACCAAACATCCCATTGCTCCCTTAAGTAGTTCTTCACCACAAAGCATTAGAGTAACTGATACTGACATTGCAATCTGATTTGAAATCAGTTAAAAATCAGTTTGTTTATTCCTTCTGCAATTAAGTTATGAAATAACATTATGTAAGGTTATTTATTTATTGATTACTTATTATTATTCCTTTTCTCCTCTTTTTTATGGTATGTGTTATTGTGCCGTGTATGTTTTTTTTTACTTTTTACCACTTTATGTGATGTGGTGGTTGTATTTCTGAGCCTAAGACAAATTTCCCTGAGGGACAATGAAGTGTACCTTAACCTTAAAACACAGATACAGTGGGGTCAAAAAGTCTGAGACCACTAGAGAGAATGCTTATATTCAACACGTTTTACTTCAAGAATACAAAAATCATTAGAAATCATAATATCTGCATAATAATTTAAGTGAAAAATTAATTTTAGAATTTCTTTACAATCTGGTTCATTGCACTCGAACTGCATGAAGTCTAAAAGCTGTTCTCCTGAATGATTTCAGAATGACTCGGAGAGCATCTTGGGGACTTTTTAGACTTCACAATTTTGCTTATTTGATCTGGAAATTGTTCAGAATCTTACATACATCTCATTTATTTTGCATCATCAACTTTAAAGGAACAGTTCACACAAAAATGGAAATTCTGTTGTTCCAAACCTGTATGAGTTTCCTTCTTATGCTGAACACAAAAGAAAATATTTGTAGTCCCCACTGACTGCCATAGAATTTTTTTTCCATATTATGGATGTCAATGGGTACCAGCAGGTATTTGATTACACACAGTTTTCAAAATATCTTCTTTTATATTCAGCAGAAGAAAGAAACTCCTACAGGTTTGGAAGAACGTGAGGGTCAGTAAATCATGACAAAATTTTAAATTTTTGCTGAACCATCCCTTTAAAATAATGTATTTGAAATGTTTTTCATTTGCACGGTTCTAAAAACCTTCCTATTTCAAGATTTAAATCAGATTTTGTTTCACACAAAATCACCCGGAAAATCTCTCACAGTCATTACAAACCAGAACTTCCCCATCTCTCACTTCCGCAAGCAAATGACAAAAAAAGAAGTGGGAATCTTACATTAACGTTGCATTGAAACGGAAGACAGATATTTTCTTCTGCATTGTGACGTACATCCAAATGTAACGGATTATCAAAAAGCAGATTAAATTATTTTTTTTTATTAAACATGCACATATTTTCTGTTTGCAAAAAGACTTATAACATGCATTTCTAAAATAGATAGTCAATTTTAAAAATGTATCTTCTGAACTATTTCTATACACTGAATGTTCCAGTAAACCCTTGTTTCATCTAACAATGCATACAACAATACACTAACAAGTGAAACCTGACTAATATAAGTGTTACTTGGTGATCTTTCCTCTTATAATAACAAAGCGCCTACCAGCCCACAAAGAGAATGCAAAATGTTAATGGGCGTTTACTTAGCTTAAAGACTTGGCAAGGTGTCATTCATCCCTTCGGCGGAAACTAACAGAACTGTAAAGAGGAAACTTGCAAAACACTTAGCAAGTGAAACGGTCTTTCAACACAGCTGAGATGAAGCTCTTCTCTTAGGTTCGGATAAAACATGATCTGTGACTCGATGGAGAATGCAGCTGTACACAGAGAGTAACACTTCATTCATTAAGCAATTAAACTAGCTTAACTAAATATAATTTGTGTTACAAGGCGTGGCAGCTTTTTTCTGTGTAGTAAACACTTTAGTTTTTACTATAAACAAGTCATTAAACAAGCTTTTATTTTAACATTACCATGAGGGACAGGTCACCCTTTCTTATCTTTGGCCGAGGTCAAACGTTTCTGAAAGGGAGTCCCCATTTTGGTGTCTGCATCAAATTAAATTTACAAAAGTCATTTTATATACACAAGTAAAGTGTTTGCTTTAATGTTTCAAATAACTTGTGAAAATAAAACGTCAAAATATGGGTGAAATAAGGTTCCAAAATGATTCAGCATAACAGATATAGCCTATTTATGTAAAGATTAAACATACTTATTCTGAAAAAGTGATTTCACTAAATTGAATTACATTTTAAATGACTGAAAACTTCTTGCTGGCAAACGGGTAAAACCTAGTGGTCTAAAGGATAGTGGCAAAGATTTAAAATGACAATTATGTCGTTTTTGGGGGCTTCACTGTGATCCGGCTTAAATAGTCTTTTAATGTCATCTTGTTCCAAATATGCTTGACAAGATTTTTTGGTATATAAACTATTGTTACACTGAACAACATTTTAGTGGATGCCTTCTGTAAATCATGGTAAAAATGTATTAAAGTAATTATTTTTTTGCTCAGAAAAAAAAAATTAAACAGGACACACTCTAATGAACAAATTTAAAGCTGCAATAAACTTTTATTGTTTTGATGCTTGAAAGCCTGTTTTCGTATCTGAACCCTGTACAAACTGGTAGTAAACCCAAGTAAACATCTGCCACCTCTTCTTCAGATGCAGAATAAATCATTTATTAAAGACAAGTGGTGCTTCAAAGGATAGTTCACTCAGAAATTACAATTCTGTCATCATTTAAGTTTGGAACAACATGAGGGTGAGTAAACGATCAAAGAAGTCTCATTTTTGGGGTAAACTATCCTTTTAAACTATAACTTGTAGTCTAAGCAAGTAACTCTAGCAGAACTGAAAGAAGAGATGAAACCGTGATGTTTTACTTATATTAACTCCATCCCTCTCAAATCAAACATATGTTCTTGTTCCTGCAGCTCTACTTGAAGTGCACGGGTTTAGTAAGTATACTGTCAATGCACCGTAAGTTGCTTCTGATAAAACACGTGAAAGCATGGTTGCCTATAACTTGCATCCACGCTGTGATCACAGCAAAATCAAGACTGAACTTTGACACAATGCACAAAAAATCTAGGGAAAAATATGATACAGTTAAACTGAAGCACTACGTATTCGATAATGTATGATCAACTTTTTCTACAATTTTCTAGTGTTCATTTCTTATTCGGGTCATTTTCTGATCATGTTCTCCAGCAGGATTTCAGAATGATGCAAGGAGCATCTTGTGCTTCAAAAGAAAGTAAATCTGATGTCACGATGTTGCAGAATTGTTCATATTTCACAGCAAAATCAAGACTACTTTTTTTTTTTTTTTTGGGCAGAATGCACTATAAACAGACATCTACTGAGAAATTTTGAGAAAATGTTACACATTTAATAATGTATGAGTTTGTCTGCCAATATGAAGGAGAGTGGTTTGAGTCTCAACACCACTTTTTCATTACTCTTATTCGTCAACATTTATCTTTCTTTATGATTCATTCCATTTTTAAATGCAATTGTTACTGTCTTAGTGCTCTGCACTGTTACTTCATCGTTTTTTCACTTTATTTTTATGTTACACTTTGCATTTCGTTATTTGTTAATATTAGCTGCACTTCTGGTATTTTACATTGCATAATTTGTCACTGTACGAAATTATACAGCAAATTTGCCTTGGCAGCAAAATCAAGACTTCTTTTTTTTTTTTTTTTGGGCAGAATGCACTATAAACAGACATCTACTGAGAAATTTTGAGAAAATGTTACACATTTAATAATGTATGAGTTTGTCTGCCAATATGAAGGAGAGTGGTTTGAGTCTCAACACCACTTTTTCATTACTCTTATTCGTCAACATTTATCTTTCTTTATGATTCATTCCATTTTTAAATGCAATTGTTACTGTCTTAGTGCTCTGCACTGTTACTTCATCGTTTTTTCACTTTATTTTTATGTTACACTTTGCATTTCGTTATTTGTTAATATTAGCTGCACTTCTGGTATTTTACATTGCATAATTTGTCACTGTACGAAATTATACAGCAAATTTGCCTTGGCAATAGGCTACATGTTTTATAAAACTGAACTACGGAAGAGGTCAAAATCATTTAGGACTCACCTGTAAACGGTTTAAGTGCTATCAGGATATCGTTAAACGCTTCTGGCTCCTTCAGATCTGGACTTCTTACGACACACCTGAACAAAAGACAGGAAAACGCGATCATGAGCCGAGATTAAACCAATCGCAGCTTTTGAGAGGCGGAGTAAATAGAAGTTGCTGTACTTATCCAAAATGTCACTTTTCTGCGTAAAACCAGGTGTGAACTGAAAGGTCGTTCTTTAAAGCTGTCGCGGAAATTAAAAGTCATCACACGACGGCTGCATTGTTTATCTAACCCGGCACCACAAAAAAGCACGGTAATTTTCTAAACTCTCGACAAATGTTACCTCCCTTTACTCTATGTTCATCTCTCGGGACCAACCAACCTGTGAAATTAAGAAGCAGAGCTCGTCTCATATACAGAGCTCTTGACGGGGGAATGATGGTTCACTCGTCCTGCCCTGCTTCCGAAAACCAACTGTATTCTCTCGTTTCCCCTCAGGTGTTTTGTAGTCTCAACCCAGCCCTCAGAGAGAGAGAGAGAGAGAGAGAGAGAGAGCGCGAGAGAGAGATGTCTCCAAACCTACTTACATGCCTATGAAGGTAGAATGACGTCAAAAAGATTTGCATACGCAGGGTAAGAGTTGTGGAAGTGTACATAAGACTGTAAGCGTAAATTAAATTTGCATGCGCAAGAGAAGCGTTGTAAAGGTGTAAATCGTGTTTCAAGCGCAAGAAAAAAATGATCCTGCAAGAATGATCCTGAACTAAATGAAGATTAATGTCTTGGGTATGATGTGTTTATTGAACCAATCAGATCAGAGTAAATGGAGAGTCAGCAAGAGGCTCATGTGATTGGCTACAAGAAGAAGGTGGCCCCGCCCTCCCCCTCATGCTTGCAAAACTCAGTTAGTGAGAGAATCGTGCCAAAACTATAAGCGCAGAGAAAAGAAAGACGGAGCTGTACATATCGGTTTATTTCGGGAACTTTTTGCCCCACATGCACAACAAGTCATTTAGACATTTGCAACAGTTTGTTTTTTTACACATAAATTGGTTCTGTGCAGTCAATCCGTTTTGCAGTTCTTTAAACTGTTGTTTTCGCTTGCAAATCACTGTTCACAGGCTTGCAGTGCTTTTGACCGTCTTTTGGTGAAAAAAACGTGCCAAAAGTGTAAGCGCGGAAACATGGAAGTCAGAAGCATGCAGATCATATTTATTTTGCGTTAGCATGAAGCTGCAGTTTCACAATACATGAATTACACTTACGAGTAACAGTAAAATGCTGCAAATAATTTTTTCTTGCGCTTGAAACACGATTTACACCTTTACAAAGCTTCTCTTGCGCATGCAAATTTAATTTACGCTTCCAGTCTTATGTACACTTCCACAACTCTTACCCTGCGTATGCAAATCTTTTTGACGTCATTCTACCTTCATACATGCCTACCTAGACTGCATTTCTGGGCATCATCCACGCGGCGTCAGTGGCGCTCTTTCTAAGTATGCAGCATAGGCTTTGACACAGCCATATAGCGACGAGTCAGCCAGGTAAACCACTTGTATACTTCATTTTTTGAATATATTTATGTATACATCATTATCTATCTGCTTGCCTATTTGTCTATGTATCTGTCTGTTCTGTCCATCTACAGTATTCATTCCTTGAGGCAGTGAGGCACATTCTGGAGAATTCTTGTTCTTAATGAGTGCTGTATTCCAATGTCTGCAGCTGATATGAAAATGAAAATGAAAAAAAAAGACATTACACATTCCCATATTTCAGTCTCTGTTTTCCTATGTATTCCCTTGATTAAATCTAAGGTAGTACACCACAAAGTACATTTTCTTCCAAACTGGTGTTTAAAATGTCATATTATTGTCATATTCATGTTACATAAGTGGCATACACCTCATATTCGTGTTACTTCCAGAATGACATACACCTAAGTAAAGGGAAATTGCTACATGACAAGTAAGATGACCAGCACAGATAAGACAAGCTTGAAATGGTGACAGGGCAATAGCTGAAATAGTTGCTCAGGATGACACACTTCAGTAAACAGACATCAGTCAGTAGCTCTTTTTTTCTCCCTGCATTTACCAAAAAAAAAAAAAAGGTAAAGTGTTGTACTTGTTAATTGCAAAACAAGCCCCACAAGTCATGAGACATACTGCATAATTTGTACATTTTAAAAACACACAAAATAACATAGGCTCTGTAAGAATGTGAGCTTAAGGTCAGGTATTAGTGACAGAGATGCCCTCAGCGACCAAAGCCCAGCCAAAAGATGTTTGAAACATCTGGTTTCAGTTGATAAATCATCCAACTATGTCACAGCCGGTTTAGTATTCCTTGCATTATAACAAAAAACTTTCAACCTGTGTGGCAAACGTTACAAAAAAAAACACTAACAGAAATCTATAGTTTTTGATCTGTAACATTATGATTATATAGAAAATACACCCGCTGTTGAAGAAATTCAGAACATTCTAGAAATATAATTTGTATAATGTCCTGACTGATGATGGATTTAATTTCTGTGCCTTAGTAGTACTCAGTACACACAAACCATTTTTATGAACATTTCTACTAACCACATCCCATCAAGCATATTCTGAAAAGAACAACTCAGAAATTGCTAGTAAATTTCACAGTTACAAAGAAATGGCAAGTAACAAATTGAATTAGAAAAACTTAGTTATTTTTTTCTTGTAAAATGTATAATCTTTGTTTTATTTATTTTTTACATTTATGTATTTGTTTTTAACTTCAGTGCAATATCTTCATTTCTCAAGAGATAAAGGTATTCCAGTGGTCTTAAAGCAGCACTATGTAACTTTTGGTGCTCTAGCGGTTAATAAACAGAACTGCACACATCCCGCGGAAGAACATTCCAACCGGAGCTACTTCTCTAAAGGCGGGCCTACACGGTGCGATTCTGAAGGTTGGAACGTCGTGAGCTCTGGCACATGTTGGCGCTCTAGCGGTTAATAAACAGAACTGCACACATCCCGCGGAAGAACATTCCAACCGGAGCTACTTCTCTAAAGGCGGGCCTACACGGTGCGATTCTGAAGGTTGGAACGTCGTGAGCTCTGGCACATGTCACGATTGAGTTTATCCGAAAATCGTACGGAAGCAGTCGCACACGACACAAATTTACTACGATTTTACAAACTCTGACGTAAGCATTACATTTCGCGCCATTCATAAAAATATGGATTCTGAGGACGAAATTGTTTTCTTTGTGGCAGGCGGCTTGTGACAGCAGAGAAAAGCATGGACTTTTTGTTCTTCATAAAGAACTCGAGGGAGTAGGCCGCGGTTTGGAAGATGAATTCATGATGTACTCGCTCATTATATACATTTTGCAAATTTTGAACACCGAAAAAGTTACATAGTGCTGCTTTAAAAGCCTTTATAACATATGCTACTGTTTTTAACTTTATAAAAGATTTGCTTTAAAAAGTGTGCCACTATCAGTATTTAGGAAACTAAATATTTTATTTTATTTTGATTCATCCTTTATTTAACCAGGAAATAAAACTATTTTACAGCACACACAGTTAAACATAAAAACATTCCATTCCATCTAGTGGTTACTAGTAGTAATTACATTTCTTCACACTTGTGCTCAGAGTATTAAAGGGGTCATATGATGCGATTTCAAGTTTTCCTTTCTCTTTGGAGTGTTACAAGCTGTTTGTGAATAGATAAGATCCCTAAAGTTGCAAAGACTAAAGTCTCAAACCCAAAGAGATATTCTTTATAAAAGTTGACTCGTCCACGCCCTCCTAAAACGCCTCGTTTAAACATGCCCCCACATGTCTACGTCACTGTGTGGGAAGATTTGCATAACACCGCCCAAATGTTCATGCAAAGAAAGAAGGTGTAACTTTGATTCTCGCTGTAGTATTGTTGCCGCCGCCGCCATGTTGTGGAGACGCTGTGTGTTTCATTGTGAAAGCGAAACTACTTAGTTTGGTCTTCCAAAAGAGGACACAACTAGAAATCAGTGGTTAAGTTGTATTTACAACACGGTTCCAGAACAGTTCAACCCAAATATTCGTGTGTGTGTGCATGGTAAGGGGCGTAACATTTCCGTCACACGCATGAGGTATTCGGCCAATCACAACGCACTGGATAGCTAGCCAATCAGAGCACACCTCGCTTTTCAGAATGATGAGCTTTGTAAAAATCGGAAGGCGGGGCATAGAGGAGAAACAATAATGTACAGTATGTGGAAAATAATGTGGTTTTTGAACCTTAAACCGCATAAACACATTTCATTACACCAAATAAATAAAATATAAACGTCATATGACCCCTTTAATAGTGTTTATTTATCAGTTTTAAGTTAAAACAATTCTATGTACAATTTATTAACAAAATAGTTTATAATCACCCATCAAATTTTAATAATAATCTCATTTGAATGTTGAAATATTTTTTTAAATCATCATGAATAAATGTAATATAACCATAATGTATTTTAAAGAATAAACGTAAATAGATTTTTAAAATGATTTTATTGAATTAATTTTTATATATTTAAAAATACATTACATATTATTTTTGCCATTTAATAATAAATTAATTTATTATACATTTTAAAAGTTAGTAAAAAAAATGCTAGATTTAGACGGTCTGAGAAAGAGGACAGCGTGAAGTTTATAGTAATAGACAGACTGGGATACAGTCCTCTAAAGTTTCCATTCATACTCTAAAGTTTCCATTCATACTAAAGGCCAAACACAATGGAGTTTGGGGAGGGGGTGTGGTGCTGGGCTTCACAGACTCACTGCTGCTCCTCCCACCACCAACGAAATCCTTCCTTTTAACTTCACACTGCCCCTGAGCGCACATGACACGCACACACAGACACACAAAAACAGACAAGATCAGGATATGACATCATACACAGGAAGGGAAGCCAAGTAACTTGCTTTTTCGCTCTAAACCCTATTCCTAAGTGAGTTTTGGAGGGTAAAGACCAGCTGATGAGTGTGAGAAAGGATCCTCACGGGACTCTTTGGATTCGCTCTGCTCCCTCTTGGAGAGAACAGGAGAGCGAGGAAATCTTTTCAGGTTTCCCACAACATTCCAAGTGTCTACAGCAGGACTAAAGCCAGGTCTACATTTGTACTTTTCTTTCGTCTGTTTTCATTGATGAGATGCAACTTTTGTTTTCATGCTCTGAGTTAATGTCAGAGCTTGTGTGAAAAAGCCTGAGCAGACACGTCAGTGTTTGTTGTGGACAAATAACTCCTCTGTTCTTTGCTTCCACATGTTGAATGAATTGAGTTAAGGCTAACATCTAAAATGAGACTGTTTCTGTTTGTGTAAAGTCTACCTAAAAGAGTGGCTGGATATTTACCAGTTTGATTAGAAACAGTGCTTTTGTAGAATTGAAAAATATATAAAAGATTTGAAATCTTCTCGTTTGCATATAAAAAAAACAATTATGGAAATGCAGGCATGAATAATGGCGTGAAATACTATCCATTATCAGTTACAGCAACAAGTGTCAGAAACAGAGCTTCTGCAAAATGTGTCAACATGAGCTATGAGGTGAGAGAAATTCATGGTTTGATAGTAGCCAGGTTTTTTTGTGAATACATTTGTGGGAGGGGAGAGAAAAACAAGACTTATCAAAGAGACAAAGAAAGGATGGACTCAAACACAGACTCTACACTGCTAGAACGTTAAAGTCAGGGTTTGAGTGTAGGGCTGAATAGCTCTGAAATCCACAGAAGAATGGATCTCATTTCAGCCACTTCGAACAAACACGGGAAGTTATGAAAATGGTGATGTGGATAAAACAACACAAAGGGAAACTGAATGCATAGAGAGGAAGAAATGTTTGTTTGTGGTGGTCTGTTAATGGAGTTTACTTGCACTATACCATTCAAAATTTTGGGGTCAGTATTTTTATTTATTTTTTTATTCAGTAAGGATTCATTCAGCTGATCAAAAGTGACAGTAAAAAAAGTAAAAACTTTCATAATGTTATAAGATCTCTAGTTCAAGTAAATGCTGTTCTATTTATTAAAGAATCCTTAAAAAATATTTCTACTTTAAAAACATTACTCCTTAAAACTGTTTTCATCACTGATAATAATTAGAAATGTTTCTTGAAAAATCTTACTTGAAAGCTGAAATTTCAGCTTTGCATCACATGAATAAATGACATTTGAAAATATATGAAAACAGAAACCAGTTCTTTTAACTAGTAATAATATTTCACAATATTACCATTCATATATATGACCAGGATTTCAGCTATTAATCCCATATTAAATTTGAAAATTCAGCTTTCCGTCACAAGAATAAATGACATTTGAAAATATATGAAAACAGAAACCAGTTCTTTTAACTAGTAATAATATTTCACAATATTACCATTCATATATATGACCAGGATTTCAGCTATTAATCCCATATTAAATTTGAAAATTCAGCTTTCCGTCACAGGAAGAAATGGCATTTTAAAATATATGAAAACAGAAATCAGTTCTTTTAAATAATAATAAAATATTTCAAAATTTTACTGTTTATATAAACTGTCAGAATCTCAGCACAGCTATAAATCCTATTTATTTATCACATATGTGTCATGGTTATTGTCATAAATGTTATCCACTGCAGTTTCCCAGTTGCATAAACCCCCAATCTAATCAGCACATCATTCATTAAATGTATTTTATATATAAATATATATATAGTTTGGCGTGTGCTGATCATTGAAGCTGCCAGATGAGCATTGGTGAAGAGTCTGTTTCTCAAGAGACTCTGAAGTTCTTTCCTTCTGCAGTGTTGTGCATCTGGGCGGTCCACTTCACTCTTTGTCCTGGTTAAATACAGTTTGCTTTCTTCTTTCAAGGCAGTGATACATGCGATAGCCTTTATCTCTCAAATAAGCAATAGACTTATGAACTTCTAGAGAAAGCTGTTTCTTTACAGCCCTTTTTGAAGCCAAAATTGGAATTTCTACACTTCGTTGAGTAGCACAACCTTTTTAAACTGCACTAAGATAATAAGAAAGGATTCTTTAGCAATAAATTAACACATTACAGTGCTAAAGAGTGAATTAATGCAGTGTTGTCTTAGACTGCACTATTGGCTGCTCAAAATGGGTCTTTTCTACACAAAGATTGAATTACAAAGCTACTGTTTCAAATGGTAATATTTTGCAACTTTATTATGGTTTCACTGTATTTTTGATTATTTAAAAGGTACCTTGGTTAACAGAAGTATCACTTTCAAAAACCATATAATATTCTTTTATATCGTGTGTGTGTGTGTAATATATGTATATATATATATATATATATATATAATGTGTGTGTAATATCAGTATATTTTATAAGTATATTTTTATTTATTTTTTATTTATTCAAATATACATTTATATATTTTTCTGCTCTCTAGAAACTCCCTATTGGATGTGACGAGGGCCCTGGGAATCATACCAGTGAAAAATCACAATCGTCCAGATCCTGATTGGATCTGAAGACTTCGTCACCCTGCTCAGTTCAGCAATGGCTCTGTGCTTGGGGCAGGTTTTCAGCAAAGACAAAACATTCCGGCCTCGAAAGCGATTTGAACCTGGAACCCAGCGCTTTGAGCTGTACAAAAGAGCCCAAGCGTCTCTGAAATCAGGCCTGGACCTGAGGAAAGTGGTGCAGCTGCCGGACAGGGAGAACATTAATGACTGGATAGCTGTGCATGTGGTGGATTTCTTCAATCGAATCAACCTCATCTACGGGACCATGAGCGAGTTCTGCACTGAGAAGAGCTGTCCCATCATGTCTGGAGGGCCACGTTATGAATACAGGTGGCAGGATGGGGATCAATACAAGAGGCCCACCAAACTGCCTGCTCTTATATACATGAACCTCCTGATGAACTGGATCGAGTCCCTCATCAACAATGAGGACATCTTTCCTACACGAGTAGGTGCGCGACGTCAGATATGTTTTCCAGACAAATCAAATCACTGTGATAGGGCTCATTTACTTTTGTTAATTTCCCAAATGTTTTTTTCGTTTTTTAAAATTATGTTAAAAGTTAAAATAATGTCAGTGTGGGATAACGGTTTTAATATCATAATATGGAAACATGCTTTATTAAAAAGAGGAAACTCTTTAAACTCTTTTTAAAAATCTTTATCTTTTATTGTTATTTCTTAGAAAAAATATTTTAACAAAACTGCTTCACTGCTTATTAATATTTGAAAAACCTTCAAGTCACGTAGTGCAAAAAACAGTGAATAAAACAGGAAATTGGGAGACACCTGCTGACTGTGTCAAGCTCAAGAACAGTGATATATTATAGTTTTTATTAATATTTTGAATCAGTTTTTATTTTTATATTTTTAATTTTAGTTTGTTTTATCATTTTAAGTAGATTATAAAAAAATTGGCAACTACCTGAAATAGGACACTTTTTTTTTTTCTTTTTTTTTTTTACATTTTTTTACATTTCTGTAAACATTTATTTTATTTCAAGTAACAAATTATTATTTTTATTTTTTTTTTTTTTTTTTTTAAGTTTAGCTTTTTAAGGTTAATTTAAGTTACAGTTATCAGATATATTTACTTACAAATATCAGATAATTTATCCTTTTCAATAAATAAAATGTAATAATATTTTTATGAATTAATAATGACATTTAAAAAAAAATACCTTATATATATATATATATATATTTAAAAACATTTTTGAAAATAATTATTTAAATCACAAGTATTTACGGTATAAGGAAAATATGCTATTACATTTTATGTGATGGTTATCACATAATGAAAACCAACATGAATACAGAGAGCACATTTCTAAGAATTTAACACATATGCATTACTGGATTTTCCTTTTCTTTATTGTGGGCACTCCTATTTGTCATTGACCTTTAAGCTCATTTAGTAAATCGCTATGAAAAGCTTAGTATATTAATAAATGAGCAGAGATGTACAAATAATGGAAATAAGACAAAAACAGTTAGACGCAGAAATATTAACGGGTAACTGGCTAGAGAAATGATCCAGTTACGTTTCTCAGGAATTGCCGTATAATTTGTGGGGCCAGGGATCACCAGACACATACTTCTGTCTGAAAAAATATTACTGGATAGAGTTACAGAAGCTATACTTATAAGCACTGCCAACAATTCATAATTCCACAGACTGAACTATTGGCCGAAAACCCTCGAGACATACTCTGTGTGCTTTTTCTCCTAAAATAGCATTTGAATTTTCTCATGAAAGAAAATCATACAGCATCGTGAATGTGATGTGATTTGAGTGTGATGCTGGTTCTCTTCTGTTTTTAGGAGTCCCTTTTCCAAAGAACTTTCAGCAGGTGTGCAAGAAGATACTGAGCCGCTTGTTTCGAGTGTTTGTACACGTGTACATCCATCACTTTGACATGATCTGTAGTATGGGAGCTGAGGCCCACATCAACACCTGCTACAAACACTATTACTACTTCATCTCTGAGTTCAGCCTCATCGACCACTCGGAGCTGGAGCCGCTTGTGAGAGCGCTGTGCTTTCATTACTGTGGCCACATACACACTGCAGCTAAATGCAGCTTCATCTTCACCTTTTAGTGCTTAATCCTGTTCTGTACACGGACGGTTCAGTAATTTACGGGAGTGACAATTAAAAAAAGTTTGACTGCAGAAAAATTCAGGTAGTGGCAACCGCATTTACAGAAATTCTATGCAATGTGTACAGAACCGAACTTGATGTATTTAAATGCATATCAGAGAATTTCTTTCATCTGCAAGTAATCACAGGGAAGGAGGTACAGCTTGACTCTGTGTTGCCAGATATTACTATAAAAAAGGCAAGATCCAAATGTGTTATCTTGGAAATAAGCACATGCCAAAATATCATGACCTACACCTGCCTACATTGTTATCTCTATAAAATGAGCTGAGCCCAAACAACAAGGCCTTGAACACTTAATAAGCATTGCTTATAATGAGTAGACATGGCAACCTGGGGCCTGTTTCATAAAACAAGTTTACCAAACAAGACAGGTTTATTTCAGTTAGTCTGACTTATTGTCAGTTGATGTGGTTCAAAATAAGTCAGACTAACTGAAATAAGCCTGGCTTATTTGGTAAACTTGTTTTATGAAACAGGCCCCTGCTCTGCGAAGCAGCCTTCCAACATAAACAAAACACGACAGCTCGGTTGACGGTGGTTTAGCTAAAGACTCGTTATGTTCATCGGTTTTAACTAAACCACTGACAAAAGAGCCATTGTATTTTGTTTATGTTTTGGAAGGCTACTTTGCAGAGCTCGCTCTGGAAGTCTTGCCATGTCCACTTATTATAAGCGACGCTAATAAAGCATCTTTGGGCTTGGCTCATAGAGCGATCCAGTTTACGGAGTTAATAAAGTAGCAGGTGCAGGTCACTATATTTTGGTATGTGGCTTAGTTTAAAGAATCCATGTTTGGATGTGAGTTTAAGGGGGGGTTTTTCTAGCAAGATCTGACAACACTATGAGTCAAAACGTTCCCTATAATTTCTTTCATCGCACATACAGTAATGACAAAACACTGATATGCATTTAAATACGTCATTAACAACTAATTGCACACTTCGGTTGTGCACATGCTGCGTAGAATTTCTGTAAATGCGGTTGTCACTTTTTCGGGTGTTCATTCGGTTGTAGAATTCGGATGTCACTCCCGTAAATTACTGAACTGTGTGTGAACAGAACAGTAATAAGCACTGAAAAGTGAATTGACAACCGATTTTAACTAAAGTGTGTACGCTGCGACTGTGTTACTGTTATTAGACACAAAACAATAAATTATGATAGTGGCAGTTAGCAGATTGCACTCTGCTTTAGCTAACTATGAACAACTAGATGCTGACAGCACATTGCAAATGCTTGTGATGTATGTCCTAATAACTTTGTCCTTTCTGTCTTCACAGAAAGAAATGACAGAGAAGATCTGTAACTGAAAGATGCGGAGAACGAATGGGAATCCAAATGTCAAACATTCAGACCCAAGTTCTGATCTAAGATCAGACGAGATCAGACTCACAAATGAGCTAAAATGCAATGCATCTGTGCTTCTTACTGAAATACTTGTGGGTCCAGTAATTCAACACACGTTCTTGAGACAGTAAATGTTTAAATTATGTACTGTATCTCAAATTCTGGAGCAGTGATCTGAAAAGATGCATCGATTGCTTAGTATTCTGCATACATTTTTTTGAGCAATTCACCACGTGACTTCAAAGAACCTTTTAAAATATTTGTTCCTGAGGATAACATGTCTGGAAATGGCATGTCTTAAACTTCTGCCAAGTTTGAGAGGTTGCATTCTTCCTCTGTCGTGTCTGTGCCAGTGCAGGGGCAGAAGCCTTTGCTAGTATCTTTATTTAACCAGGGCATGTGCAGTAAGAAACTATTACCATAGCTAGTGACTGATGATGAATAGTACTCAACGGGATTATTCTTATTTCAGACATTTTGTTCTGACAATGTGCTGTTTTTGCCGATGTTTTTTTTGCATGCAAGTTTAAAATACAAACATTTTAAATGTCAATACTCTCTTCTTTATTTTAATTTATTTTAATTTTTTTTTTATTGGATTGGAAAATCCAAAACATAAGTTTCTCATAAGAATGAAATATTAATTTCAGACATTTCTTATACTGTGTGAGCACATCTAGCCTACATGAAGATGTATTTAATGCAACAAATGTTAGGAAATATAAAAGTACAATCTGATTCAATATGTTAATACATTATAGCAGCATAATAATAACACCGAAACTCACTACACGTCAAACTAGCGATTGCATAACTCCTTTATGGGGACTCCACTACGGACACGGTAGCCAGCAGCATTAACATTAAAAGATCGAGTTTCATTCCGTGTATGAGTCTAATCATTAAATTTGACCGACACCAATCCTGCAGTCCTCCTTAGCCCTAGTCTGTGAGTGAAACCGGTATTTCTCCAGTGCGAAATACGAAATATATGAATCAGATTCGTGCGTGGCAGCGCCGTCTTAGATATGAATATTCATTAGCTCATGCTTACGTAACTTCGTAATCTCCCCTGTTCGCCCAATCACGTAACCTACTTAATATTCATGAACCAATTCGTCACCATAGTATGATTCCAAATGCCCCACAGCGTCCAACAGTAGGAGGGCAGTTGGCGCGTTTGGGGTGGTGCTGTTGTGTTTCTGTGTTGTTGTCCTCCTCCTCCTCACTGCTGCTGTTCAGCGCAGGATGGCGGAGGCAGTCACGGCACAGCTAGACTCATTCGGCCGCAATTTCCAGGTTTGAGTTTTTTTTTTTTTTTTAAATATGCATAAAATATGTAACGTATACATAACCGGTTTGTTACACGAGCTCAAATAGCTATACTAAGGTCAGCTCGCTGATGCTTACATCTGTGTCATGATATGGCTTTACGGGTCGCTCGATTCGCGCCAATGATTCGTTAGATCGCAAAAACAAACGCTTGTAACGTTCCTTAATTCTGAACGCGCGAGTTATCACAGTCAATTATTTCGTGTCTTAAAAACGAAGATTTTCAGTTAAGTTACTCAAAAAGCATTATCTATTTAGTTAGCGCCATCACAATTCTGCCGACACTGCTACACTTAAGTAATTCTGACACTTGTTGTTTTTTTCGTAACACATTTTACAGTTCTTCTTTTCTTAAAGGGATAGTCAGTTCACTCCATAAAGAATTCTGTCAGTTGATTCAGTCAAACCGAGTCTTCGTGGAACATAAAAGAGGGACTGAGATCCCTAGTCTCCCTTCACTTTCATTGTGCAGTGAAAGTGAACGGCGACCGTAGTTGTCATTCTGCTTAATAACATTTATTTTCATGCATCACAGAGAAAAGAAAAACAATTTTTAGAAGTTTGGGATGAATTGTTCCTTATCAGTCAGTTTGACATCTACTGGTAGCCCTTACTACGCTAATCCATCCGTTACGTTACCCAAAAACCGTTATTATTTATTAACGAATGGCGATATCTCTTATACTACGATTTATATTGGTATTATTTTCCTACATGTCACTTATCATTCAATCCACCTGCATTTCTCTGTAATTACGTAAAACCGTAATATATCCTGTTGAGTGTGCTGGATTTTCCCCTCAGCAGCCAGATGACAAGAATTTGACCAAACACGTCAGGACAGTGATATCGCTTCTCAATGCGGAAACTAAGTGTTTAAATAGCTCTAACATGATTTCACTCAACCTACTTTGAAGAAAACCAGCTGTCACGGTTCCGTCTCGCGCGGCTTCTGGAATGATCGTGTCTGCTTCTTCTTTCAGATCGCGGACCTTCAGGCGCTCCACTGCTCACGCCAGGTACTGAGTATCACGATTTAACTTAAAACGGGCTTTTGACTTGTTTGTGAGTCTCAAACTGCGGGTAAATAAGTAAAACAGAACTAACCGTCTAGTATAGGCATTTCATGCTAGGTATGGGTGCACACATTAGTCACGTGAGCCTTGTTCAGTGAGAAATCTGATAAGTGCACAGCACACTGCAAGTTTTACAGCGTAGTGTTCGCTTCCTCTTTCTCTGATCTCGATAGTGAACTGCTAACTTATTGATCATTTAGTCTTACACAACTTTAATATGATGGAAATATAAGGATCATTTAGCCTTTAAACTTTTATGGGGAAGCATATAAAGCACACAAGGTCATATCTGTGTGCATGTGAATGTCAGTGACCGCCTGGCTCTTGTTTACTCCATTGGAAATGCTCAAGTAAACACCTTTTGTGTTTATCCTTGATGCTTTGCATATTGCAAATAAGCTTTTTTTCCCAGCAGCCTTGGTTCCGGAAGTATTTCCCCCAATCATTTTCATATAGGCATATTTAAAAAGTCTTTATACCAAGAACCAAAACTATATGACTCGCAACATAAACTTTGATTTGAAGGGAAAAAGTATGAGAAAATCAGACAAATTATTTACAAAGCACAATTATTTAAAAAATAATTTGAAATAATGTGAACTGATGCGTAAAGCATATACAATCAATTAACAACCTTGTATACAGGTTTACAAGTTATCATTCAAAATCAGCTCCCCTATGGAGAAAACGAATGGGATTTTTATTTCTGCAACCCGACTATTGCACTCTATATGCCTCTAGAAGCAAAGGAGCATTGCTGCTGTGTTTTAAATGTAAAATTTTCTCTCTTTCTCACAGATAACTAGTAGCGCTCTGGCATCTGGCCAGGTGGAGAGCCGTGGTCCGATCTCTCATGCCCCCAACAGCCCCGCAGGTACAGATGCTTGTGACGAAACATTTAAAAATACACCCTTCAAATCATCCAGTCATTTCAAAAAAATAAATTCTGACAGAATACCTAAGAATCTGTAATGTAACATCTGGTGGATTTGTGTTTTTTATTTATTTTTTTTATTTTGGGGTTAGGAATGGAGAGCAGTCAACCAATCACCATCACAGACCCGGTTACACGGCGGAAGAAGAAACGCAGAACTCGGGCCGCAGACAGTTTAACTGGCAAATTTAGTGGTACTAAACCATCTTGAACTTTACAAAAGCTCTTATTAATCCTCATAATGTGCGCCTTTTTGTTCTATGGTTTATCCTCAGCATGCAGTCTGTATAATCTGTGCATCATCAGATCTTTCAAAATGTGTGATTGCAACATTTCCTGATTGGGTAAGGTGAGTCAACTCACAAGTGTGTGTGTGTGCTTTGTAGATCTGTACAAGCTGACGGACGAGCTGCTGGGTCAGGGAGCTTATGCTAAAGTCCAGGGCTGTGTGAGTTTACAGAATGGCAATGAGTATGCTGTCAAGGTGAGATGATTTTTTTTTTTCATGATTTTGTAGTTACAATTACATGGTTTCTGTGGGTATTAAAAAGGTTTTAAAGTCTTTAATTTGCCCTTCCACAAATTAAAGCCTTAAATCAGAGCAGAAAGTCTTAAAATCAAGAAGTCATGGCATTAAATGTTGCATGCACTGCAAAAAATGTCCATTCTCCTCAGTATTTTGTATTTTTTTCCAATACAAACATCCTTACATCAAGATACATTTGCTTGAGATGCAGAATGAAGAAATAAAGTCTTGTTTTCTGAGAAATTGGACAAAATGAAGTGAGTTTATGTTTAAAACAAGAACAAATATCTGTCAATGGGGAATAAAACCTTGTTTCCCTTGGAATTAAGTTGATTTTTCTGAGCCCATTGGCAGATATTTGTTCTTTTTTAATCAGAAACCCACTTCATTTTGATCAATTTCACTGAAAACAGTGAAATTGCTTGTTAAGTAAATGTTTTTCGATTTAAGAATTTTTAGACATTTGCTCTGGAAAACAAGACAAAAGTACAGATTAAAGGTAGGGTAAGCGCTTTTTCAAAAACGCTTTAGAAAACCGATTCGGGCGTGATTATAATGAGTTCTATAGTATTTTGTCGCGCCACGCCACTCGCGTCTGGTGTAGGCATGGTGTAACATTGGTTTTGCTTTGTTTCACAGAACAAATCGTTGCCTGGGTTGCGTACGTATATGTGGGGCGGAGCTATCAAAATAGGGGCAAGACCCTTAATTTCAGAATTTACTGTAATTGACTGTAGTTCGTATTATACATAACTGCTCAACTGCATACATTGTGTGTTTCTCTATAGGAACATTCTGGAGCTCATTCAGTTTTTTGAAGATGACTGCTGTTTCCATCTGGTGTTTGAGAAGTTGCTTGGAGGTACTGTACAGTTGTATAATAAATTATATATACTAGCGGTCGACCGATATGGGTTTTTTGACAGCCGATACCGATGCCGATATCTTGGAAAGCAGGGTGGCCGATGGCCGATATAAAGCCGATATAATTTTATTTATTTTAATTCGTATTTAAGAAATTTAAGTAACGAACCCGCACACTATCAATACTTGGTAATTCTTAAACTTTATTAAACGCAACGTTTCTGTCCACTGACCTCCATCAGGCAAATGCACTTTAAATGTACAGACTTATTTTTGATTCAACTTTTTGTTTGATTTTGTTCCCATGCACCTATCGTCGTTTCAGGTGTGCTGAGTTTACGTTGATTGAGTATTTAAGAAATTTGAAATAATTTGAAAATGGATTAAAAAATAATCGTGTAAAATAAACATACTTATACTCTAGAAGACAAAGTATTTTTCACAAATAAATAAATATTTAATAAAAATACAATTAAAAAGGAAGTAAACACTGTAATCAACAGGGCACTCAGTATTCTGGGAAGTTTGTGTGCATTGGGAATCATATTTTTTCAAATAAAGCCAAGGTAACACTCATTTTACATACAGCACACAGTGAAACTGACATGAATATGACAGTGGAGAAATGCATAAAGCGCAGCATAATTTGAAATCAGTCACGAGTTTAAAGTTTGTCGATTGCGCGTCTCCAGTGAAGCTGAACTCTCCTCCTGTCCAGTGTCCGCATTCAATTCGCACGGACCGACCGTCACAGAACACGCAGTCATGGAGGTCACATGCACACTTCACACGATCTCAACTAGATTCGACTAAGTCAGGTTTGTGAAATTAAATGTTCATTAGTCATTCAAAGATTTGTTTAAATTATATAAATGCGTATTTG